>NW_013952858.1:51222-59407 GCF_001266775.1 Austrofundulus limnaeus | reverse complement strand
ACACACACACACACACACACACACACACACACACACACACACACACACACCAGAGCTGCTCCCCCTCAGGGGAAACAATCACGTTCACTCTGTCTCCGTCCTCACAAACACTGAAATCATCAACCTTCAAAAAACCCTGATCTGTGTGATTTAAATCTTAAAATATGTCTGTCGTTCACACTTCGTCTTTGTGTTTTGCTTCTGTTAGCAAAATATCTGTGGGCGTATTTTAACGAAATTAACAGGAGGTAACCGTTTACATCTGATAAACGTTTGGATTCAATCTGGTCCAAGATGGCTGCCACTGCCAACTGACCTTAAAAAAACGCAATAAAGGCTGAAACCTGTCAGATACTGATCCAAAATCAAAAGTGAGACTGTAGCTAAAACTGACCCCAAAACGTATTCTGGTGAAGTAACTGTTTTACAGTCAGGTCTGTGTGTCTGTTAGCAAAATATCTCATGAACGACTGCACAGGATCGACACGCTCAGTAATCAGTGGCTGAATGTCTACAACTGATTCACTTGAGTTTGAGTCAAAGTGGCTGCCAAAGCTAATCAACACAAACCAGCATAAAAATGGCAACAATTTAGTCAGTTTTACAGATCTGAGGACAAATTGGACATAGCAGTAGCTGAGAGTCATTCCCAACACACACAGCGAGCGACAAGATGAAGCAAAATGTTACTTTCAAGGTTTGACACACAATTTATTTCACAGCATCATGTGTAGATTTAACATTTAAACCAACAAAACTCATGATTGTTTGAGTCTGATTAGAGAATTTGTGCCATTTTAGATGGGGGGGAAAGAGAGAATGAAAGAAAAATCTAGATCCAACAGCAAAGTGGTTCTGTCAAATCTCTCTTTTATTATTCATGTTTAATTCTGGATTAATAATAGATCATCCAAAGCCTCGAAGCCTGACCCTGAATGTTCTAATTGCAGGTTCTGTCAGGCAGAATCACTCCATGTGTGGTTCTGTGTGTGTGTGTGGTTCTGTGTGTGTGTCCTGCACCTCTGGGCCCACATGCAGGCGTGGATGTGAGCCCCTCACACTGCAGCGTTCTGATTCCTTCGCCCTCTGGAATCGATCGGGAGCCGGACTCTATTCTTACTGGATTCGCCCCGGGGCCACTGGAGACGCTTTAAAGAAAACTAACGCTGCAGAAATCTGGTCGGCACTCATGCTTTGTTTCACTTCTTTTCTGAGATTGTGTTTTAAAGCAGTGGTTCCCAAAGTTGGTGGTCAGGACCAACAATGGGGTCCCAAAACATCAAGGTGGGGTCCTGAAAGATTTTCTGAATTAATTACATTAGAAAATAACAACTAACAACATTTTTGTTTGCCTTTGTTGTTATAAAAGTGTAAGGTTAGTGTACCCAGAATTGACAAAAATTGCATAATGAGTATTGTTGCTATGCTCTTATTTTTTTTGACATGAAAACAATGTTTATGATCCAACAACAGTTGGGGGCTCAGGTCTCTGCTGCTGGTATTTTGAGGGTCAAAGGCTGAAAAGTTTGGGAACCACTGCTTTAAAGAGTTCTCCCCTCAGAGGGAACCCGTCCAGCGTCTGCTCCACAGATAACGTCCAGCGTTAGAAGACTTTTATTGTCTCAGGTGAGACTCTGTGTTTAGGTTCAGCTGGGATTTTTGCCAAATATCTCGTGAACCAATGGATGAATTTGAAATAAGACAAAAGGCTTAATGAGAGGTGATGAGCACAGATAACCAAAAAGTTAGCATCACTAACCACTAATCCACTAAGTAAAAACCTTAGCTCTGCTAATGCTAAACCTATAAACAGATAAACACTTAGGAAAAGCTAACGCTCTTTGAAGTCACCTTAGACGTTAGGCTTTTTTTTATTTTCATTCATCTCCTTCCAGTTGCAGACTGGTGGGACTAAAATAAACATATTTGTTTATTAATGGTTTAATTTGAAAGTGGGTGGGATCTTTTGTGGCAAATCAACCAATCCTAACCAGTTACAGTTCTAACTTGTGATAATTCCAGTTTAACCCTTTCAGAATAAAAGCATTTTCTTAAAACATATACTTTATCATATTTTATTTGCAGTAAATCTATTGTAAATATTGTCAAGTGTTATTTTGTGTATTTTTGACGCTTTTACTTTGAGGTTTAGCTGCTAAAAATGCTACAAGCTACACACATCCAACGCTGTTTGTAAGAGCGGAAATTTTTATTTATTTGGGATAAATCGTATAAAAATAAACTTTTGCACTTGGAAATGTTTTAGAGGACTTTAAATCGACAGTCCACTAATGGTTTCCATAGTTAGCAAAAATGCTAATCCACTAAATGAGAAGCCACTTCTGCTATTAGTGGATTAGCAGACCTGTGCCCACTGTTGTAAGGACAAGAGCTTTTGTTTTAGAAATACTTAAATGAGTATATAAGTTTGTTAAACACTTTTTATTCAGTGATAACTCAGTTGCTGCAGTAAATCCTCTCAGTGGACTCATCCTCTGCTTTGAAACATTCAGGCTTCTCTCAGGCCCGCGTTGTGGGCGATAAAATCCTGTGATTTTAATCAGTTGCGAGTTTTTTGGGGACTTAAAGGATTATTGTTTTTCAGTTGTGCAAAATAAAATGTTATGAATATTTTATTCCTGCTGTTTTACCTTATTTTTTATTATCATTATTCTTCTCTTTTCTGCATTCGTGTTCGCCAAATAAGCTCCTGAAGTGACTGCAGGATCACAGCTGTTGCAGGTGATGTTTTTCCTATCAGTGCCTGTTCCTGCCCCTCCCCACCCCCGACGTGAAAACCTGCAATGAGGGTAAAAGATACAACGGTTAGATGTGTTCGGATTGTTGAAGGTCCAAACAAAAGAGCGGCGGTGGTGAAAACAAACAGGAGCCTCCGGGCATTTACAATCACAGCAGCAAGACGGTGAGACATGCATGACGCCTCGCCCCGTCTCACCCCCGTCGACCCCGCTTTCTCTTTTAAATTAAACTTCTAGCTTTCTTTTACCCACCACCTTTCAGTCAAGATCCCCTTATGATAAAAAAATGACAGATGCAACCTGTTTTTGATCAAACCTTCATTTAAACATAACAAATGATGTTATTAAAATGCAACATTCTAGCAGTCATAGTATAATAATAACTCTCACATTATCACACCACATTTAAGTTTAATATTGGCTGAAAATGATCTATTGTCGGTTGGCTGTGGCAGCCATCTTAAATCAGGTTGACTCCAAACATTAATCAGCTGTAGATTAACACCCCATGATTATAACCTGAATGTTTCATTAGAATCCGTTCAGTCTTTTGTAAGATATTTTGCCAACAGACAGACAGATTTGACTCAAAGACAGTTAACGGCAATCTTTAAAGCATGATCTTACACAATCTGTTATCTCTCATATGTTGTGAATCACTCTCAGCTACCACAACTCCAGATTATAGATCACTATCTATAAAATTAGCTCAGTTATAATCAGAAATGTGTTTTTTAAGTTCTGTTGGCTGTGGCTGCCATCTTGAATTGAGTTAGCTTCAAAAGTGAATCAGCTGTAGGTATTTATTTAGTGATCATTTCCTGAAAGTTTCATCAGGATCTGTCAAGACGTTTATGAGATATTTTGCTAACAGACAGACAGTTGACCACACACGGTGAAAATATTGTGGCTCTGCCTTTGGCTTTTATATGAAAAAATATATATAAATAAAAGTTTGTGATTAGAAATGTATATTTCTGTTCATTAGTTGTTTTTTGTTTGCTTGTTTTTTGAAATGGGGCCTTTAGGTCTCAAGTGAACTTCAACAGAAAAATAAATAAATAATAATAATAATAATTTCTTCTGTAAAACTGAATTTATTATGATATGCAACTTGTTATAAAGCATCTCCCTGTGGGATTAAACCAGAACCAGAGCTCAACAGAAGAAAGTCCAGATCTGGTTTCTTTTCTGTCCCGTGACGTGTGAAGCAGCTGCTGACTGTTAAATCTGTCAGTTTTCTGTTTTTTGTTGTCCTGAAAACAAACACCTCCATTTTGTGAAGAAGCGCAGATTTTTATCAGCTGACTTTATTTACAGTTTTTAATCTCTCTTCATCCTGAAGGACCTGATTCTGATCTCTCTGCAGAGTCCGCTTTCAGTCCTCAACAATATAATATTTGAAGATAGATCAAAGTCCGACTCCTCAGTCTCGTCTCTGTTTCTGAAAGAGTCACTGATCTGGTTCTAGTTTCGGTCCTATTTGAGCCCATGCTGCGTCTCCTTGTGCCTCCTCAGGTCCACCTTCCTCTGGAAGCCCTTCCCGCAGAGGTCGCAGCCGAACGGCTTGTATCCGGTGTGTTTGCGGCTGTGTGTGATCAGGTTGGAGCTCTGGCTGAAGGCCTTCCCACACACCTGACATTTGTGCGGTTTCTCGCCTGGAGGAAAGGAAACGAGGGTTATTTACTTGTTTGGCGGTGGGACATTAAAGCCGGTTCGGGTCCTCACCTGTGTGGATGAAGGTGTGCTTCTTCATGTCCGACTTCTGGTGGAACCTTTTTCCGCAGAACTGGCACGGGTAGGGCCGCGTGTCGGAGTGGATGAGCAGGTGCGTGGAGAGGGTGGAGGAGCGCTTGAAGCTCTTCCCGCAGATTTTACAGTCGAAGCTTCTTTCCTGGAGACGAAAACAAGAAGGTCCGGCTTTTAGTCCAGCTTTGTGACAGAGGCTGCGGGATGTGGTCTCTGGGTTCGGACCTGTGAGTGTACGGACTTGTGCTGCTCCAGGCTCACTGCGTGCCCGAACGTTTTGCCGCAGATGTCGCACGCGAAGGGCCGGGTGCCGCTGTGGGACCTGCGGACGTGGACCTCCAGACCGTGCGGGGTGGAGAACACCTGGAGCCGGGAGAGCAGAGAGAAGCAGACTGAGATCCTGCAGGTGTGTGGGGTCAGAGGTCAGAAAACCCTGAGCTGAAGGCCTGATTTATACATTAAACTTATCACAAAAAGTCCATGTGTGGCGGATTAACAATGATCCCTGACAATAAATCTAACTGGGAACACCTGGGGGGACCAGAAGCTCAAAATAAGTGTCAACAACAACAAAATAAACTGTTTGACAGAGATGATTTGAAAATTATTTCATGTGAAGAACCCACACACTCAGCTCTACTGCTCATCCCTCAAATGCATGTTCCTTACTAATGTGGCACCATTTAAAAGGGAAATTAACCGGCTTTCTGTATAAGATTTATTCCCAAGAAGCATTGTTACAACAAAGAAATAATACCAAACACTAATTTACTGATTTTTTAAATAAAATATTTTAAATCAAATGCTCTATTTTAATATTAAAACAAAAGCATTATATTTTACCAAGACCTTAAAAAAACATATTTGAAAAAGCATTAATTTAATAAAAGACAGTGGCCGATCAAAGATTTTTCTGCGTAAGGGGCCACAATATTTATAGAAGGGACAAAATGGTTCAACATCTGTGAACACAAATCCCTGGTTTTGTTCAAGTGTAAACATTTAACCAATCATGTTCAAACACTTGTAATGTAATGCAGTGTAAAAAAAAAAAGTTAGCATATTTTAAAATGCATTTTTACTGTACATAAAATGCTTACTTTCAAACACAGAGCATGTGAGAAAATCCAGCCATTGTTTGTCAAAATAAAATACTTTTGTCTGTAGGATTGTTCAAGTCTTCTTAAGAGAAGACTTCTTTCTGTAAGCTTGATTTGTGACGGACTTTCCTGTTCGACTCATTAGCGCCACTAGTGTTTGAACATGGAACTGCATCCATCATCATCACTGGGGGCAAARRMAMWMAAAAAAAAAAAAAAAAAAAAAAAAAAAAACWMGTGCAGATGCATTGAATTTACTTGGCCACTTTATGTCAAATGGTTCCACTTAACTGAGCTGAGTAAACGTAACGCAGTTTTTACATTTACTCGGCTCAGATGAGTAGAAATGGTTGACGGATTTAAGTTGGTGCCAATGTCCCTGTGGCCCCGCCCCCAGAACCACCTCTGAATGAAGACAAATTATTATCATTCTTTCTCTCAATCAAGAGTTTTATTATTTTATTCACCATTTTCACTTGGTTAAACATTTACATTTACAAAATCTGTTTTTAAGAAGCCCTCAAAAACATAGATAGATAGATAGATAGATAGATAGATAGATAGATAGATAGATAGATAGATAGATAGATAGATAGATAGATAGATAGATAGATAGATAGATAGCTGACCTTGCCACACTTCACACACTTGTAGGCTCCGTTCAGGATGAGGCTGGGACACAGCAGCTGGGCGGGGCCGGGGCCCTTCACGTCAGGCCCTTTGTGCAGGCCGGCCTCAGGGAAGAGCAGGGCGGCAGCGTGCCTCCTGTAGTCACTGAAGGGCTCCTCCAGCAGGGCTCGCTCTGCAAACAGGGCCGGGTGGGAGCTCCTGTTGGCGTACAGAGCCATCGCCGCCGCTCCCCTGTCCTCCAGGTCAGGATGGAGGGGCTGCTCCCCGAGGGGCCTCAGCCCTGGCCCCTGGTAGCTGCTCCAGGCATAGGGCCGGAACGGGACGGTGAAGGGCTGGGTCTCGTCCACCAGAGGGGACAGGGATTTCTCTGAGTCCACTGGAGAATAACAAGATGAAACTTTAATGAAACCAGAGACGTGGCTGAATGGGGGGGGGGGGGGGGTATTCCCAGAGACCCCCCCAGACCTCAGAGAGCTAATGTGAGGAGGGAGGAAATCCCTGAACATCAGCTGAAAAATCCACATCCATAATGGAGAAACAATTGTTTCAGAATTAGAATATTTGTGAATATTTATCAAGCTTTTTTTCCCTCATTAAAAATGACCGGAGCAACTTTCGCATCATTAAAACCTTCAAAATGTTTCTAAATATTTACTATTTTTACCTTGTCTTCTGGTCCTGTCTTCTTTGGCTTTTGTTTCTTTTTATTTCTTTCTTTCTTTATTTTTATTTTTTTGCTAAATTATTATTTTCTGCTATTTCAGCTATCTTTCTGTTTCTTTCAGTTACTATTCTCCTAATTTCAAAGTTTTCTTTTTACTTTTTTTTATGCTACTTTAAGCTGTTTTCTGCCTTTTAGGCTCCTTTTTTCTAGCTTATTTTGGCAAATTTTAGCTTTTTTCTACAAGCTTCACCTACTGGCTTGACTCAAACATACTCTGCTTCTTTGTGCTATTTTGAGCTTTTTCTGCAATTTTTTTAGCTATTTTTAGGTCATTTCAGGGGTTTTTTTTATAATAAAAGGCAACATTTATGTACTGCTTCTGCTAATGTGAGCTTATTTACTGTCCTTTAACCATCTGCTAAATCCAACTTGTTTCTGCTCATTTTAGCTGCATCTCTGCTCTGTTCAGCAACATATTTTAGTCTAATTTTACTTCACTTTTTCCTACTTTCAGCAAACCTCCGCTGTTCTAATTGAACTCACAAACAGTTTTATTTCAGCTTCTTCAGCAAACATCTGTCGGCAATGAAGAGCAGATTATCCAGTTCAAACGTGAATAAGCTCCAAAAAATATTACAAATAAACTATGTATTTACATAATATTAAAGCTGCTGCCTGCAGCTCATTTTGTTCATCAGTGTCACTTCCTGACAATCACATTCATGAAGGCCGACACAAACAGACTCAAACATTCGCTGTTCAGAAACTACGAGTCAAACTTTCTCTTTGGCTTTTCAGAGACCTGAATAACACACTATAGTAAATTGTAGTTATGTACTATGTGAATTATGTACTACGTGAATTAAATGTGAATTAAATGAATTATAATTATCTTTAAAATTCTTAAACTGTATTTGAACAGAATTTGTGGAAACTGCTAATCCTTTCAACTGCACTTTCTTGTAATTTGGGCATTTTTCTGAGATTCCAGCGATGACTGCAGACGTGTTGTTTTCTTTAAAAGGAAAATATATTTTAATACAAACTGTTTTCTACATTCTGTGCAATTTTCATGAAAATCAGTCGACCCTCAGTATATTTTAAACTCCCCGAGCAAAGAGAAACATGTCTCTTATTCTGCTAAAATTGTACAACTTCCTTATTTCTCAACCAAATTAACCAGTTTTTTAAAATTATTTTATTACTTAATTTTGAAATACAATTCAGGGCCATATATATATATATGTGTGTGTGTGTGTGTGTGTGTGTGTGTGTGTGTGTGT
>NW_013952858.1:39734-46713 GCF_001266775.1 Austrofundulus limnaeus | reverse complement strand
CACACACACACACACACACACACACACACACATTTCTGTGGTTTTGGAGGGAAGACATTCTCAAAGGTAAAATCTGCTGTAGTGTCTAAAACAAACAAATAAATAAATAAATAAAGCAATGATTTGTAAATTTCATGAACACATTTTTTCCACAATGGAACAGTAATTAAGCTATTGCACCAATAGTAAAAAAAAATGAATAAATAATAATAATAATAACTAGAAAAATTGCATTTCCTGCGAAAATGCTAGTGTGAATGCCTGTTGCTGAAAGCTGCTGAAATTGAGAATGTTTAACAGCAAAAGTATGATTCAAAGTCAAACTTTAAAAACTGAAAGAAGCAGAAGGGAAAAACAGTAAAAAAGGAGTAAAAATATAGCTGAAATAGCATAAAAAAGCTAAATGCTAAAATAGCTTAATTAAGCAGAAAGCACCTGTAAGAAACAAGTACCGGGAAAAAACACCAAAAAGCAAAAAAAAAAAAAAAATAGCATAGGAATAGTAGAAAATAGAACTGCAGATAAAACAGCAGAAAACAGCTAAAGTTAGCGTAAAAGCTAACTAAAAGTAGATGCCAGAAGCTGGAAATATTTTATTTAGCATAAGAATGCATGAGGAGTTCAACCTTGCTGAATTTAGCAGAATTAAGTTGTAATTGCTACAAACAAAATGTGTATATAGCCTAAAAAGCTAATTTTAGCTATTAACAGCTAAAATGTAGCTCATTTTGTAGAAACTAACTGAATAAAGTAGAAAGCAACTGCAAGAAGCATAAACAGTTCAAATTAGCAGAAAAAAGCATAAATAAAGCAGAAGAAGCAGAACTGTAGCTGAAATAGCAGAAAACAGCTAAAGTTAGAAAAAAAGTTGCTAAAAATTGCACAAGGGAGAAAAAAAGAGCACAACCAGAATGAATTGTGTGAGGTTTTGTAAAGATTTAGAAACTATTTGAAGGATTTGAAGGTTGTTGAAAATAGCCCCATTCAAAGTCAATGGGGAAAAAGGTGGCTAAAAAAGTTGAAATAGCTAAAAAGCTATAAATAGCTGAAATACCAAAAGTCATAGCAGGCACTGCACGAAAGAGCTGAACGTTTTGATGTGTGAATGGTTGAAGTGGCACAAAAATTGTGGAAAAAGAAAAGTGCCGAAAAACTTACGGAAGAAAAAATGATCTCAATTGTGTGAATGCCTGGATGGCATTCACACAATAAAACATAAATGAATCAGCAGCTGGTCAGGAACAGATCTGAGTGAAGAAGTAAGATGGTCGGGGGGGGGGGGGTCGCAGAAAAACTGACTTCAAAAAGTGGAACAGTTTCAGAAATCCAGTTTATTAGATGGGAGTGCGAATGGGTTGGTTTATTAGATGCAGGGGAACACTGGTCAGCTCAAAATAATAAAGTGTGTGTAGAATCTGAGCGGAGGCCCTCAGGTTAACTGGATAGAAACCAGGTCTGACTGTGCTCTGGGAATAACCCAGCAACACTTCCACTACAGATTTCTGAAATGCTAAATTAAAGCTCTATCGTGCAATCAAAAGAAGCAGTGCGAGCACCGGCCTGAAATGTTCGTGTTCATTTAAAATGGAGAACTGTTGTCATCAGATAAAATTAAAAAATGCCAAGCAGGGGTCTCTGCAGTAGGGGAGACAGGGGACAAAAGCAACAAAGGGACGGTTGCAACATGTCATTTTTCTCCAAACAGAAACAAGCTACTGATGACACTCACACTTTACATGCTCAGTTAATGTGCCACCGTGCAAAGAAAAAGTAAACAGATTCAAAAACTGCTCCAGGATTTATTTGAAAAAAAAAAAAAAAACTGTTTTTCAGGAACCAAAGTAATTTTTTTGCCCAGATTTATTTTTGTTTTACTGTTTTCACTGTTTTTGTGATCCAGCTCAAACTTATATGGTTTAAACAAGTGATATCATGACTTTTAACTAATACAGTTAACATGTATCCAGATGAGCTTATTTAGCTAACACATGAGGTTTTATCATGGCTGACAGGAAGGGGGACAGTTGCAACAACTGCTACAACTGTCCCCATACGATAAATCCACATAAAAACAGAGCACATACAGATGATATTAACATGTTGAAATTAAGTTTACACTTAAAAGGGTATTGGGTGTTCATGACAATTTTACAGTTTAAAACATAAAAGTGTTTAAGATGTATTTTCTGCTGTTGTTGTTTTCAACAATGGTTTTAAAATCTCAGTTTCTTTCAATGTAAATTTTGCATAATGCAGGCGCACATTAATTGCCTCCCAAATTATTCTATTAATTGTCTCTAAAAGCCAACTGTATTTTATATGAATTAGAGTCTTTGACGTCTGTATATAAGGTCATCAAGGCTAATCTATATTCATCATTTGATCAGAAAGAATAAACAAATAACAGTCAAATCATTATAACTTACAGTTTTTATAAATTAAGCAATTATGTAATTATAAAAATAATAAAACTTTTATTTACAGTGAAATAGATTGTATTAATAACATGTTGCAACCACCCCCAAACGATGTTGCAACTGTCCCCCGGTGCCGGGGTCAGTTGTAACACCTGACTTTCCATTTTCAGCCGCAAAGTGTGAAGAAAGTACATGCTTTAATCATCTATAAATGGTTTTGACTATTAACAGACAGATGTAAGTTTATTGTATTAAAATTAGGTTTGTCTAATTCAAACCATCTCTGAGTAACAGATTCAAATGCAAAAAGTGTTGCAACTGTCCCCGGTCGCCCCCCACATGTTGTTCTGTAGGCGGAGTTTGCCCTAAATGTTTGGCAGGTGTGTGGGCGGAGTTTTCTCTAACCCTGATTGGTGGGATTGAGTTGTCTTGTGGGGCAACCTTAAAGAGGAAGTAATGACAATAGTAAAATATGATTTATTGACTGTCTAGTTTCTGAAAACTCAAAAATTATTGTTAACATATAAACATAATTTCTTGACTTCAAATCTGATTCGGCAAGCACCTTCCCATCTCAAGTTTTGACTAAAATTTATATTTGTATTTTAAAATATAGGCACTTCCTGGTCATTTCGATCAGGCTGCCCGCAGCTTCCTCAAATCCCACCATCAATCTGACCAATCACATCTTGGGTAAACTCCTCCCACAAAATAAGAAACTCCTACTTAGGCCCAGTCCCTGAAGTGCACCTAAGTGTTCGAGCGCGCAGGTTACAAGCGTGGGGGAAAAAAAAAGAGAATAGAGAGAGTACGGATTACATCATCGACTTGCGCCTCAGCGTCGTAACTGCGACATCCAACATGGTGGGACCAGTCACTGTTTTGGCATTTGTATTGCTAAAAATGACAAAGTACAACTACAAAAAGCAATCGTTTTTAGGAGAAGAAAGCACATGAAGCGAAGGAGGCTTATACATCAGAGTATGAGAACTAACTCTTCTTTTGGTTTTACCGGTGGGTGGCAGACTAATTTAAGTGCATTACTGACACCACTAAACTGGAAGGTGCTCAGTGGACATTGCCAGATTTCTGCCTTTTGATTCAAAAGGTCACACACAGCAATGAATTGTGGGTAATACACTTCGCCAAAGACTTTGCGTAATGACGGAAATATGTGCATTTGAAGTGCACAAGGGCAGACCGAGGGTGGGAGTGAGAGTACTGGGACAGGTAGTGACTAGAGACCCCCTTCTCAAAAATTTTTGTTGGAAACCAGGAACAGCATGTCCTCGAAACATCCAGTCTGTCACCACACACTTCAAACCTCTGCTTCTCTGTTGGTATAGGGGTGCAATGACAGCAAAAATGGCTGACACATCTAGAAAGGCACCAACACTGCAGAAAAAATACACACAGGTTTTAAAACAGGGCTTTTTCAACAGGCTGCCTGTGGGCCACAGCTGGCCTGAAGGTGACTTGTACCAGGCCTGCCAAAAAACAAACAAAACAAAAAAATGTTTTTAAATTGACATAAAAATAGATTTTAAATCAATTGCAAATTTAAATTTATGACTCAATGCAACAAAATAAACAGATTCAAAAGGTAAAAGATAATCATCTATCATGCTGCGTTACCACCACCATTATGGGGCAATGTCCCCCACCAAACCCCTGAACTGTTGAAAAACTGTTGCCCCCTGGGCAGTTAGTTGAGCTGTTTTAAAACGTGCTATATTTTTAATGATGCAACATTTCAGCGAGACAATGCTAAACTACACAAACTCATTTAGAACAGCCCGACTCTGGAGTCCAGGTGCTGAACGGTCCTGACCTCCAACTGAAAACATCTCATGAAAATAAAGAAAAGAAAAATAAATTAATAATAAAAAAAGTGCAACAAGATCCAGGCAGCTAGGATCACACAGCCGACAGGAGTGGGATTTCCCTCCAAAACGTCCTGTTGTGAACCTCGTTTTGGTTCACAAGAGTTGAAAAAATGTGTTTATCCAACTTTTTCAAACTGGGCTTACAGATGTTTGTCTAATCATCACTTCCTGCAGCCTTCATTAACATTTGTTTAGTGGTTCAGGAGAGAATTTCCTTACCAAAAATAAACAAATAAATAAAAAAAGACATCAAGCCAAAAAGGTATCAAACATTTTATTAACGTCTGTCTCTTCCTCTCACACAAACACACACACACATACACAACTCTGCGCTCCATAGTGTTGTTCATCAGTCTTTACTGCACTGCAGACTCAAAGTGCCAAAGTTCTTCCTCTCCGGTTAAACGCCACGTGTCCATCGAAGGAACAAAGTCTTTATCGACGACTTCAGGTCAGAATCTCATCTGGTTCCTGAACATTCGTGTCCATTAAAAAAAAAAAAAAAAAGGTTTGTGTTCATAGTGGGCACCCAAATCAGTTTTTACACAGCCGAGCCCGTCTCATGGAGAAGAGCCGGCTCTGAAAACACTCTGCAGACTCCAGAAAACTTGATTTAAATCAAACGACTCGTGTTTTACTCCACAGCAGACGTACCTCAGGCTAAAACGACTCTCAGGAAAATAAGACCCTTAAAGAGACAACCTGGTTATTTTAAAGGCGATGTTCTGTCTAAGAATGTCCCCTAAAGTGACAAAATATCCCTTTAACTCGTGATGCAAGGAGGTCTGCCGTCTTTAACTGATGTCCCTTACTTTACAAGATATTTAAACGTCAGATATGCAACAACACATTTCATTTTCAAGTTCAAAAGGAACAAAAAGAAAAAAAAAACATTTAAATATCTACATGTATGCAGACGTGACACATGAAGCACGTGTTAAGGCCTAAATATCATCAGGTCATCGCTGGCTAATAGAAGCAGCTTTGATACCAGGATGATCCTGACGACACACACACACACACACACACACACACACACACACACACACACACACACACACACACACACCTCTACATCACAGAAGTAACGGTAGTAACGGCATCAATATATTTGATACTTTATAAAATCCTTTAAAAATATAAAAAACACGTTGGATGAAGTGTATAATTATAGCATAAAAGGTTTTATTGCACAGTCTCTTTCTCTGTGTTGTATCTATGGGGGCGGGGCTTAGGAGTGACAGATAGAGCCCGCCCCCATCCCCCTCACTCACGCTGCTCTCCCTCCTCCTTTCTGGCCTCTGATCCAGACGGTTCTTGTTTTAGTTTTATAAACCAAAACAACAACAACAAAAAAGCACGATTCACATGACATGAAATGAAGACGCGTTTTGAAATTCAGAACTCCGATCCAGGCCTCTCCCGGCTGCCAGAACCTCAGCGAGAGCGAGCCTCAGCTGGTCACCAGGTGGACTTGTGGCTGTCGCTCCGAGGCACGGAGAGCCGCAGGGCGTCCTCGTCTTCGTCCTCGTCCTCACTGTCTTTGTCCTTGAGCTTTGGGTGCAGTTTGATGCGTGTGCCGCTCCTCTGCTGGGGTTTCTGGACGTCAGAGGGCTCCTTCACCCCGTCCTCGTCTGACGACTGGTAAAACTCCACCCCCATGTAGTGATTGACTATGTGGATCCCATCAAATGTGGGCTGGCTGCTCAAGCCCCTCTGTCCTTTCAAACAGCAGATCTGTAAAAGAGGGGAGGTCAGTGTTAACAGCTTCATATCAACACTGAGCAATAAAACTAACAGCAGATAGAAACTACTGCTCTGCCTGTACTGTTCCTGCTTATACTTCTCATAATTCAGACTTTATGTATCAATTCAAATGTTCAAATCAATCAGAAACTGTGCTGCAACGTCTTCTTTACTTTACTAATTCTGAACATTTTAAACTTTATTTACAAATTTCCCTGCAGAAACACAAAGAGATCTCTAATTATTTCAAAACATCCTCTGAAATCTGCTTCAGCTCAGATTTAGTCTAATTATCGTCTATTCAGCTCCTGTTCTGCTAGTTCTGCACAAGTTAGCTTTTAGCTACTGTTCTGTTCATGTTAGCTTTTAGCTACTGTCCTGCTCATGCTAGTTTTTAGACACTGTTCTGCTGAAGTTAGCTTTTAGCTACTGTTCTGTGCATTTTAGCTACTGTTCTGCTCATGTTAGCTTTTAGCTACTGTTCTGCCCATTTTAGCTTTTAGCTACTGTTCTACTTATGTGAGCTTTCAGCTACTGTTCTGCTTATGTTAGCTTTTAGCTACTGTCTTACTCATGTTAGCCTTTAGCTACTGTTCTGCTCATGTTAGCTTTTAGACACTGTTCTGCTCATGTTAGCTTTTAGACACTGTTCTGCTCAAGTTAGCTTTTAGCTACTGTTCTGAGCATTTTAGCTACAGTTCTGCTCATGTAAGCTTTTAGCTACTGTTCTGCTCATGTTAGCTTTTAGCTACTGTTCTGCTCATGTTAGCTTTTAGACAATGTTCTGCTCATATTAGCTTTTAGACACTGTTCTGCTCATGTTAGCTTTTAGCTACTGTTCTGCTTATGTTAGCTTTTAGACACTGTTCTGCTCATGTTAGCTTTTAGCTACTGTTCTGCTTATGTTAGCTTTTAGACACTGTTCTGCTC
>NW_013952858.1:37019-39650 GCF_001266775.1 Austrofundulus limnaeus | reverse complement strand
TCTGCTCATGTTAGCTTTTAGACAATGTTCTGCTCATATTAGCTTTTAGACACTGTTCTGCTCATGTTAGCTTTTAGCTACTGTTCTGTTCATTTTAGCCTTTAGCTACCGCTTTGCAAATGTTAATTTTTAGCTTTTGCTTTTCTTGTTCAGATTTTTAGCTTCTATTTTGCTCATGCAGTATGTAGCCATTGCTCTGCTCATTTGTCCTTTTAGCCATTGTTAAAAAGTTTCCTGTTCTTTTTTGACTTATGGTAAATATTTTTATTTAATTGTTAATTCTCTCTAGAAATTTCATTTCACTTTGACACTATGGATGTTTTTATTGTTTTGTAATGAAGGTTGATGTTTGACCAAGATGGATTTATGACACTAATAAAAGCATCCAGGAGCACGAATCCTGTTAACAGGGAAGTGAAAACTAATGAAGCTGATAAAACACTGTTTAAACTGAAGCCAACATTTAGATTTACTCCTGAAATAAATCTGTCTGAAGTGACTTTTATAAAATTATTAAATATTTGACAGCAACACAACATGCAGGAAACAGGTGAAACAAAAATAAACCAATGATTTGAGCACTTCTCACACCAAAAACACACAATATGCTGTATTTTCCATTAACTACACACAAATCACAATAAACAAATATTTACTGAGAAACTGAACAAACTGGGATTTACAAACGTGACTGAAATCAAATAATAAACCAACAGAGGTTTTAATATAATTGCTTTATGAGATGAAACGGGAGCATTTTGAATCTGTAATTTAACTGGTTATTTGTTGGGATTTTATGGACAGTAATGGGCCAACACAAAACACAAACCAATAAACAACAAACCAAAAGCAAACAGAGAAGTCTCTGCACTGTGGACCTTAAAGGCTGAAGCTTCTTCAGATTGGTTGCTCTGATATGAACTTTGCATAGTGCACATCTGTGAGGTCACATTGTTCTTAAAGTGATGACTCGTTAAAAAAAGTAAAAAGCAACAAGCTTCCTGTGATGCCTGTAAACTCTCTGACAGAACTTGTTCCACCAGTTCTTTTAGAAGATGGTTAAAATCGGAGCAACTGGACCTCTGGAACTCAGATGGAGAAAATGAAAAGCTCAGCAAATGTTTCAAGACTGAAATATTTATGTGATTTCTGAACGAGTTTTCATTCAGGTCTACGAAACAAGAGTGTAAACACTTATAAATGCACATCTTTTAAATCTTTTTAATAATTGTTCAAATAAGGCTTTTTTAAATAAGTCACGTCACAAATTCAGAGACGTGCATGTTTTATAAAATCCCAGGATAAATCGATTTAAATGAAAGATTCTATTCGAACATTAAAAATACCACAGTGTGTGAACAATTTTAGGTAGAATATATAATGAAGTGTAGTACAGGGGTGTCCTGATACCAGAGTACACACAAGTACATACAGTACTTCAGTTTGGGTACTGGCCGATACCGAGTACTTACAGAGTTAGAGCCTAAACATTGCCTACAGCCCCTCTGCCTGGATCAAATCAAATATACAGGTCCTTCTCATAAAATTAGCATATTGTGATAAAGTTCATTATTTTCTGTAATGTACTGATAAACATTAAACTTTCATATATTTTAGATCCACTGCACACCAACTGAAGTAGTTCAAGCCTTTTCTTGTTTTAATATTGATGATTTTGGAAAAAAAGTAAAGAAAAATCAAAAATCACTGTCTCAAAAAATTAGCATATTTCATCCGACCAATAAAAGAAAAGTGTCAGGTCGTGCTGGAAAATGAAATCTTCATCTCCATAAAGCTTTTCAGCAGATGGAAGCATGAAGTGCTCCAAAATCTCCTGATAGCTGCATTGACCCTGGCCTTGATAAAACACAGTGGACCAACACCAGCAGCTGACAYGGCACCCCAGACCATCACTGACTGACAACTCTTCTCGTTTTGCAGCGTTTTCTGCCACACTTTTTCCTTCCCACAGACTTCCCACTGAGGTGCCTTGATACAGCACTCTAGGAACAGCCTATTCATTCAGAAATGTCTTTCTGTGTCTTACCCTCTTGCTTGAGGGTGTCAATGATGGCCTTCTGGACAGCAGTCAGGT
Organism: Austrofundulus limnaeus; assembly: GCF_001266775.1. Taxonomy (NCBI): domain Eukaryota; kingdom Metazoa; phylum Chordata; class Actinopteri; order Cyprinodontiformes; family Rivulidae; genus Austrofundulus; species Austrofundulus limnaeus. The sequence goes on along the minus strand of NW_013952858.1, from coordinate 37,555 downwards.
CAGCAGTCTTACCCATGATTGCGGTTTGAGTAATGAACCAGGCTGGAAGTTTTTAAAAGCCTCAGGAATCTTTTGCAGGTGTTTAGAGTTAATTCATTGATTCAGATGATTAGGTTAATGAGTCATTTAGAGCAGTGTTTCCCAAAGTTGGGGTCGGGACCCAAAGTGGGGTCCCAAAACATCAAGGTCAAGAAAAGATTTTTGGAATTAATTATATTTTTTGCTGTAGTTGTTACAAAGGAGTGAGGTTAGTATATTTAAAATGGATAAATGTAGTATAAAATATATTGTTACTGTGTTCATGTTTACTGTAGTTGACCTGATACAAATGTTTATCATCCAAAAACAGTTGGGGTCACAGGTCTCTGCTACTGTTATTTTATGGGTCAAAAGCTGAAAGTTTTGGAACCAGTGAACTTTGGTTCCCAAAGTTGGGCTTGGGACCCAATTATGGGTCATGAAGCACCTTGGATAATCTCCAGAAATCAATTTAAAGGRTAATAAAATAATTGCTGATGTAATATTTTCCCTATAAC
>NW_013952858.1:34576-36881 GCF_001266775.1 Austrofundulus limnaeus | reverse complement strand
CTTTTGCAGGTGTTTAGAGTTAATTTGTTGATTCAGATGATTTGGTTAGGGATTTTAGATTTTTCTTTACCTTTTTACCAAAATCATCAATATTAAAACAATAAAAGGCTTGAACTACTTCAGTTGCTGTGCAATGAATCTAAAATATATGAAAGTTTAATGTTTATCAGTACATTACAGAAAATAATGAACTTTATCACAATATGCTAATTTTTTGAGAAGGACCTGTATACTGTTGAAACATTTTAAAATAAATAAAAATGACAAATAAGATTTTCTTTCAATTGGTATAAAATTATTCAACCTAAACGGACAAACTTTTCACATGAAATGTAAACTGGAACACTCAGCCGAGTACTGAATCATCATCCCAGTATCATTACGGGTATCTCAATATTGATACTTGGTACTGGTATCAGTTTTGAGTATTAGGGCTTTTTTTTGGCGAGTACTAGTACTTGTAAAAAGGTTGGTATCAGTAGCGGGACACCAGTAGTGCAGTTCAATGTGTGGGACAGCTGGCTCCATTTAAAACTGTTTGGGAGAAAATCTGGTTTAATCTGAGAATATGGAGACTGCTTTGAGAGATCAGATTCACTGCCAAACTGCAGCTTTTAGGAATTCTGCTTTTGAATCTCCCCTCAGTTGAAATGGGCCTGATGAGCGGAGGGTAACGCAAGGTTTAAGGGTCCCGTGAACTCACCTTGGTGGGCCTGCCAGGTAACCGACAGACATGTAGGAAGAAACACATTCAGAGCAAACAGAACCAAATCAGTCTACGGTGACGGCACAGAGAATGCCGTCATCCGTCTGCTACAGTCAAACTTTCCAGAAACACGATGCATGCTTGTAGTTGAAGACGTGAGCGGGGAAAGATGGTGGGACTTGTTAGTGAGCTGCTGAACTTTCAGGTTTGTTCACCGCAGAGACTAAATATTTACATGATTCCTAGCAGGCTACTCTTCAGACACCAAGCATCTAAGACAAAGGTGAGAGGGGAAACGACTGACGCACAAGGCGACTCAGACGGCATGCTTGAAGAGAAATGCTTTCACCTTACAGGTATCAGATGAATAAGTAGAAATTCAAGTAATTATTGTGAACTTGTGGCAGCTTCGGACCTGTGCTGCAATTAGAGACTACCGGTTTCCATTTCATTGAGCGAAAAAAAATCTCTCGGTCTTGTTTGTGACGATATCTGCAGGAGGCACGCTGTCAAATCAGCACAGGAAGTCTTTGGGTGTAGTTAACACTTCTACTAATCTGTGGGGCTCAAAGTAAAATCTGAAGAAGCGTGAAAAGCTACAACAAAGAAGTGTCATCAACAGGCTCCAAAAGACGTCGACAAAACGGTCAAAATAATGTAAATTAGGCAGCAAATTAGTGGCATCAACAGAAGTGTCGTTTATTTTTATTTCTGCAAGAGACTTCTTGTTCCATTTCAGTTTCTACTTCTTTTTATTTACTGCTGCTTTCCTTCTGCGGGGTTCACCGTCACGAGAGAGGTCGCATGAAGGATTTGGCCTTTAGTTTAGGATGAAGTTAGAAAAACACTCGGCACTGCTTGTGTCGCTCTCACCTCGTGTTTCAGCTCTGCGATCTGATCTTTGAGGTCGCGGATGTACTGGCTGGAGTCTGTGTGGTTCAGCTGGCCCTGGACCTTCCCTTCTTCTTTCTGTTGGGAGAAGACGACGTTAAACACAAACAGCCCAAATCATCTGCAGAAACGGTCAAATAAAGGTCCGGCTGGAAGGTCATCTTATGCTGAGCGATGATGGAGTTGAGGCCGTTTCGGCCATGAAAGACCTTGTGCAACATCACAAGATGTCCTGCTCACAGTATGTGTTGTGAATGATTTCCAGTTGTGGGCCACATGTGACTCTTTGGTCCCTCTGCAGTGGCTCTTTGAAAATGTGACCAAAAATAACAGAATTTTTATTTTTTTTATTTTTTGGTTCTTATACTCACAACAACAGAAATAAACTGTATGCAAATACAGTGGGTAAAATAAGTATTGAACACGTCACCAGTTTTCACAGTGAATATATTACTAGAGGTGCTAATGACATGAAATTTTAAACAGATGTCGGTAACAACCCAAGTGATCCATACATACAAAGAAATCAAACCATAAATGTCCAGAAATGAAGTTATTTGTAATAATGTGGAATGGCACAGGGAAAAAGTATTGAACACACTTACTGAAATTTGTCTAATACTTTGTACTTTTTGGGCTGATGTGCAGTGCCATTTGACCTCCAAACATGATGTGTATTCTGGCATCCAAACAGTTCAATGTTGGTCT
>NW_013952858.1:31692-33433 GCF_001266775.1 Austrofundulus limnaeus | reverse complement strand
TTTACACATAGTCCACCAGGCGGCGCCAACACAAAAGTCAGAGACTTCAAATGAGATTTGGACCATCTTGTGGGGAAAAGCAGATTATTTGTGTGAATGTGAGTGTGAATGGGTGAATGTCTGTTAGTGTAAAGCGCTTTGGGGGTCCGGAGGGACTTGAAAAGCGCTCTATAAGTTCAGTACCATTTACCATTTACCATTTACAAAAAGTAAAACCTGTTTTTAGCTAATGCTAGCCTGTTGTCTTCCTAAATAATCCAACTTCTTTCCATGTTCTTTCTCTCAAATTAATCAGGGTTATCTTTAAACACCTTTAAGACTACATAATATTAAGAATTAGAAAATAAAATGTCTCTATAATTCAGTTGTACTAGTTTTTATCAAATTCAGTATAAACTATATATAGTATTTTTCTTATCCATGAATGTTTTTTCTTTTGTCCTGAAGTGTAAAAATATAAATAAATATTAAAATTCACAATATAAATTTTTGTTTTATAATGTCACCTCCACTGGCCATAAAGGTTCACAAAAGGGTCTTGAAAAGGTCCATGGACCATCAGTTGATAATCACAGTTGTAGCTTATTTTGCAGCTCTGGACACATTTTATTTAGTGAACTGAGGAGCAGAAATGGCTCTTTTGATTGCAAAGTTTGCAGACCCCTGTGTTAGATATATATTTTTGTAATATACTTAGCACAATGTGTGCTTGGTACATTATTTCTTTGTTGTAACCAGGGGGTGCACCACGATTTCCTTAAACTTGGGAGATCAGCCGATACTTATATAAGATCAGTAGAAAAGATCAGCTTCTGTTCTGCTTCCACAAAGGTCTGGAAATCAGCCACTGTCCTCTTTTGCTCTGCTGTGAGCTCTACCCAAGTTAAAACAAGTTTTAATTGTTTCAAGGGCATTGTTCAATGTTTTTCAGTAAAATAAGCACACTGAAGGTGTATTGTGACCTTATAACACCTGATCCATTATTCAAAAGAGCTGAATCGGACAAAGTGGGTCAGACTTTTTAAAGGTCAGTGATTGGCCAGAAAACTGCAATCGGTGCAGCCCTTGTTGTAACAATGCTTCCTCACAATAAATCTTATAAAGTTGGAAAGTCTGTTAATTTCCCTTTTAAATGGTGCCACGCTTGTAAGGAACATGCATTTGTGGGATGAGCAGTAGATTTTCAGAAATTTGCCAAATCTTATGACTGTCAAACAGTTTATTCTGTTGTTATTGACTCTTGTTTTGAGCTTCTGGTACCTCCATGTGCCCAAGATATGATTTATTAGCAAGAATCATGGTTACAACAAAAAATAAAAATCTACTAAACACTAATTTTGAGAAAATTTGCTGTTAACTCCAGGTTTGATCATTTTATTTATCCTTGTGCAGAACATAGAAACTAATACAAAATATAAATTTATTGACACATTATAGAGTTTTAGCCTCAACTCTGTGTTTTAGTCTCAAATGTTACCCATCTTCATCATCATCATCCACAGAACGTATTGCGTCTGTAACAAACTGGCAATGTGTTTAAATGAAAAATGTAACCAACATAGACAATTTTAAAGTAACTAAAATAGAGAAATAACATATTAAAGCCAACATGTGTAAGCAGTCAGAGACCCCTTTAAAATCCCTCCAGTAAAAGGAAAAAAAATTGTATAGGTCCTCTGGACGGGTTCTTCTCTAATGAAACGTTTCGTCTCTCCTCCAAGAGACTTCTTCAGTCTGAGAG
>NW_013952858.1:19457-30283 GCF_001266775.1 Austrofundulus limnaeus | reverse complement strand
AGAAGAACCCGTCCAGAGGACCTATACAATTTTTTTTTCCTTTGATTTTTTGCCTGGATTACTGAGATGCATCAGGACATCCCTCCAGTAGTTCACGTGATACAGATGAACAGAGTTCAATCCATGCATTTAAAAACTAAATATTAACCAAACATTTTGATCAATCAGTTAGAGGTCACAGAAGGTGTAGGAATCAGTTTCAGATGTCACCACACAGGCTCTTAGCTCACTCTGTGTCAAACTGTCTGAGTCATAAACATTTTTATCTTGGCTACAATCAGCCGGCTGAGGCAGCCATCTTGAACTGGGGTAACTCCCAAAGTCAAAAAGCTGTAGATGATCAAACAACAATTATGTTCTGCAGGCTTCATCGGTATTTATCCAGCAGTTCAGGAGATATCTAACATTCTTGTGATCATAAAAAATGGGATTAGTAACCTTAAATTTGAAGAGTTTATAGAAATGTCAAATGTTTATCTCAGAGAGCTCCTCCAGCTACTAACTGGGACGTCGGGTGACCAAAGTGACAGATGTTGGGGAAACGCAAAACAGAGTCATTTGTGCTTGATTTCCTCCCGAGGCCCTGGGGATGAGGCTGACTGTCAGCTCCAACAGTTAAACAGCTCGTACCATGTTTACCCTCCTGGCTGAAAACATCTGCACACGCCTCGTTTCAAACCTCCATCACACTCTGACTTCACAACACAAACTGCAGCAGAAAGAAAAAAACAAGACGTGCACACAAGGGGAGGGGGTGTCAACCAGCAGGCCGACGCCCCAAAAAACAGATAGGATTTTTGATTCCTGTGGTGACATGAAACTCAAGTTAAAGTCCCAGTAGGCTTCTTTTTTTTTCTTACAAGACGTTAAAAATAAGAGTGATTATTCCAAGAATCAGTTGTTTTTGAGGTTTAGCAGCTCCAAAAACAGAGCAACAAAAGAGCAGACAGTTAAAGACTTCCTCCTGTTCAGCTGGGTGCATCAGCAGGTGTCGGGGGGGTCGTCACAAACGTCCCACAGAAACAAACTCCTCATAAACACTGCGCGATAACCTGCCATGGATTATTATTATCGTTTAATCCGTCGTCATCATGTAAACCAGGTGTGGGAGTAACAGACACACATCAACTATTAGAATCGTCTTTGATTGATTGTAGTTTTGTGATGATGATTCTGCAGTGAAGATATATTTATGACTTAATCTGCAGCACTACCACTATAGTAGTTGTATTTTTTTAACGGCACGATCAAACCCACCAAATCACAGCTCAGAGTAGAATTTGACGTGAAAATCATCAAAACGCAGTTCGACAGGATATTTCAATCAGCACAGTTAAACGGTCTTCATGCACCTCCACTGAGGTGGCTGTGATGTTCAGGTTATTTTCAATCTGAAGGAAAGAATGTGTGAAAATTCACAGCTGTGGTGTTAAAATCTATGATACTTCTGTTTTTGTTGTTAGAACCCAATCTTCTCGTCGTTTCATCTCCTGCCAGTAAAAGCCAGAAACCGATCTGATAAATCTGTAGGATTAGACCGAAGACGCGTCAGTGTGTTAATCACTGAGGGAAACAGAAAAAAAATGTTTTGTACAAATCTGTGAGTATGTCTTTGCAACCTCATAACAAACCATGCATGAGCCACTGCTTCGAGATGAGAAACCACTTCCTATCAGGCCAAAAAAACACAAAGCGGCTTCAGCGTTGAACACAACTCCACTGCGAGAGTCAAAACGGTCCTCAACATCAAACCTTCAAGGCTTTAAGTTTTAGTGACGATGCTTTCCATCAGATTATTAAATCTCTGCAGGTTTGTGTTGATAGTTAGGAGCAGATGGCTCCTGACCCTTCAACTGAAAACCTTCACCATTGTGGGATCGTCTCAGCAAACTCCCCCTCATTTGAATTTAAAGAACATTGTAACCCACGAGGTATTCAGATGGTAAAAACCACAAACCAAAAGAAGTGGCACACTGATTTAAATCCTGGCTCATTAAAGAAGTAAAAACTACCAAACCTGAAAGAATGGAGTGTTTTCCACTCGTGTTGGTGAAATAAATAAAAAAGGTAGAGCTGAGGTGAAACCAGGCTGATAGAACTCTGCACGTTATCGACCACAGTCGACCCAGAGTTCATTACGCAGATTCAAAAAAGTCTGAGGGCGGTTGTGAATTTGAGTGTTGAATGTTTCTTTGCTCTATCACCTAGTAACCAAACCTCAGACCACACGGTGTGATTGTGTGTGCGCTTGTGAAGAAGAGGAGGGGGAGGCTGCTGCTGCTGGTGTCATACTTATAAATAGCCTTGGCCTCCAGCTTAGATTATCAGAAACACCTTAAGCACAGGAATAACTTCACAAACAGGCCTTTTTAGACTTCTTAGTTATGACTGTTTCCAGCTTATCAGATATTCAGTGTTTAGTTCGACACCCTGGTGAAGCAAGAGGCACAAAAAATAAAAAAATAAAAAAAAAATCCCCAAAAAGCTCAACCTGTCCAGCATTTAGAGGAAAGTAAACTTCAGGTGGCAGGCTCTACAGACAGTCTTAGTTTTAGTCGTTCGCTGCCGATGTGAACAATATTTTCATTAACGATATTATCGTTACAATATTTTCATGGCGACCAACGCCACGAGGCGGAACAGGTTTTTTTGCTCGTTTGTCTGTTAGCGATGTTAAAGGGATCCACGATTAGTTGTAACATTAGACTTTATTTGATAAACATATATTTTAACTGTAAAATAAAGACTGTAAAAATACTGTAGGATGTTTAGTTTTTATCATTTTTAAACAAAATTTTTAAAAATATATGACACGGACGGGGCCATTTTATTTACACGCAAAGCATTCTGGGTAAATGATGACGTGGACAGGTCATCGGTGAGAGGCTGCTAGCGAGCTATATCCACCCTGAAGGTTAATCTTGGACAATATCTGATGATCGACTCTTTTAAATGAAACCAGAGAGCGTTGACAGAGAGGAGAAGGTAGAAATGACTCAGCCTGTAACTGAAAATATGGATGGAGGACAACAGTTTAGCTTGTTAGTTTGTCGCGCTAGCGCCGAGCTAATAATACATATAAGGCAATATAGCATTGGCGCTAAAGCTAAAGCTAACAGGCTAAGCTGAGGTTCTTCTTCCATGAAGCAGCTCTGTTGTCCTCCAGAATGGTAAATATTTATACTTCTCATTGAACCATAATTAAATTCACTTTATCTAGGTGCAGTTTATCAGGATAGTATTTTTTAAAACAATAACAAGCTGGAATGAAGGAGTAACAACTTTCTACTTCTTACCACAGATAACTAAAATTTTGACTTAGGTAAATTTGTACTTAGTTACTTTACAACTCTGCAGAAATGTTTTGCAGGGCAGTTCTGGTCCTGAAGGCAACATATTGTACATGTTTTTGTCTAAAGAAAACCCCTGCAAGCACGAGGAGAAAATGCAAACGCCACAAAGAAAACCCCGGGTCCAAACCGGGGACTGAACCCAGGACATTCTTGTTACGAGGCATCAGTACTAACTGCTGAGCCGTCGTACAACTGTGGCAAATAGAAATAGATGTTCTAATGTAAGTTTTTCCTGAAATGACCACATGCAAACTAACTGAGAGGGGAATTTTTCAGGAGACGTGACTCTGTAAATTAATCTGTGTGTATGTGGCAGAAGTGCGGTCTAAACCAGGGACTCCCAACCAGGGGTACGTGAGCATATTACAAGGGGTTTGTGGAAAAATGTCCCAGGTGTGTAAAAAATAAATAAAAATAGTACTGAAATATGCAGGGCCCTATGACTTCCACAGTGTGGAAAAATGTAAACGGAATCATGAAATTGACACAAAATGGAATCCTGTATAAAATGCGGAATCTCATAGAATTTGCTCATTTGGGGTGTTTGATGTATTTTGGATGCTGCTGCTTCCTGTACCTGCCATTACCTGATTTATTTATTTAATTACTTATTCACTTTCAAAGCAACATATTTATTTTTATGTTTAATATGAGTTGAAAAGAATAAAATGTCTGAAAATTAAACGTTCTGGGGGGTTAAACAAGTAGTTTTCATTTAATAATCAGTTGTAGTACATTATAGTTTTGGAGAATCGTCATTACGTTTGACAGAGGGGGTACTAGTGGTATAACAAAATGACCCAGGGGGTACACAAGTCTAAAAATGTTGGGGACCACTGGTCTAAACCAAAGTCTGCTGATTACAGTGTGAAGGAGTGACATGACTGTCCCAACACATCTTATTATACAGTCTAAGACCTTTTAAAAGACAGTTGCTCAATGGGAAAAATTAAAAATCAACACTCAATAAACATGTTTAAGCAACAGATTAACAACACTGTTTTATTCGTAATGCGTCTATTTCCCTGTTTTACTATTTATGTTTTGCACATGCAAAAAGTGAGGTGCTTTCCATTAGAACACAACAACAGATCTGGTTTCTGGGCTCCTATTAAATGTAAATGGACCTATATTTTTAGACACAGATTTGATAACATTACAAATCAGAAAAGCTAACCACCGCCTAGCAGCAGCAAGAAAATCAGTTTCCTTTTTCTTTCTGACATGTAATTTCAGAAATGACAGTTAAAGAAAACTTTGATAAAACCTGGAAAGATAAAGTGAAACATGACCCACGTGATGCAAAAGTAGCTACGGTATAAGGTTTATCTTACATGCTGCTGCAGCTGCAACGTCCTGTGCAACACTGATGCAACAAAGTTTCACTTCAGACTGAAGGCAGCCTTATCAGCTGCCTCATCACCAACCAAAACATGGGACAAACCCAAAGCAAACACCAGACGATAAAAGAGTTTGAACTCTACAATTACCAGCTACTAAATCACTCAGAAGATTTCACAGAAGCTCAACAGAGACGACCTATAAATGTCTGAAAACTAAACAAGCTGTGAAGATGGGCTCTCGTCTAAAACTCTACTGGAGGTTTGAGACAAAAACAGAGGGCTTTTACATTTCTGCAGAAAGTTTAGGCTTGTTCTGAAAGAATTCAAAAACAGGGTCAAGAAACTATTCTGTCAATTTATTTATATGGAACATGAAAACAAAACAAGGTTGACCAAAGTGCTTCACAGTTCAGCCAAATTTAAAGATGAAACGATAAATAAATGTTCAATAAAGTCTAATTAATATAAAATACAACATAAAAACATCAGCTCTAAAAGAATCTCAGACTCTGCCAGAATCAAAGGCAAAGAAGTAAAGATGAGAACAGATTTAAGTCTCGACAGTCTGTATATAAATAGCTAAAGCACTCCACAGGTTTGGAGTAGAAACTAAAGAAAGTCCAATTAAAATCAGAGTCCATATTTATCAAACTTCTTAGAGTGAATTTTTAGACTTAAGTGCTGAAAATGTCTTAGATTTGCTCCTACTGTCAGACTTAAGTGTAAGTGCCAGTTATCAAAATTCTTCAGTGTAAGAATCACTCTTACGCTCCTGAAAAGTTCAGACTGCTCCAGAGGACTCTTAAGTGGTTAAGAGCTGCCACTAGGGGTCTGAGATGGACTGAAGACAGAGGAGAACACAGCTGTCCTCCTCCCCACCTGACTGTTATTCTCAGTTATAAGGTGGAAAACAGGTTTAGTCAGAAATACAAAAGAAAGTAAAAAAATTAAATAAAAAAAGCTGCGAATAATGTTGGACTAAAATGTGGATAATTGTGTGTGGCTTTTGGATAAAATATTAAATATACTCAGCTGGGGTCAGATTTATAAAAGTTTGCGTGGAAACCATACTAAAAGTGAACGTACGGCCAAAAGGCGAAAATGGCATATGCCCCAAAAAATTCTGATTTATAAAACTGTGCATACGCATGTTTCTGGGCTCCTTTTGTGCATACGCAAGCTTTATAAATCCGACCCCTGGTGAGTGCATGTGACCCCCCCAAGAAATGAAAATTATGGTGGGATTGAACTTTTTGTTTATTATATTAACAATCACACAATACAATGAAGGGGGGGGGGGGGGGTTTGCGCTCCTCTTGCTCAGACCAAGCTGTTGGTGACAGTGCAGGTTGTGTGCGCATGTGCGTGTGTGAGGCCGGGGTTGTCTGCAGACGGTGGTGAAGAGGAGGACAAGGGAGCAGCTCAACATTACCTCAGGCTCTGAGACATAAAACACTTTAAAGCTGCTGAGGTTTTGATATACAAAAAAAAAACACTGTTCTCATGATGCAAATGAGAACATTTTACATGAATTACAGATAATCAGTACAAGTTGACATTAGTGTGTTGAAAGTGAACTTATCTTAGGATTTTCACAGTTTTATCTTGACATTTCTCTGACAATATTCTGGAACATGCAATCCGAGTGATTGGTCCATGTCGGGGTTTTTCTAACGACGTCATCCAGGATCAGCTTTGCGGCACAGCCAGGTGTCGCAAATCAGCTCTAAGACTGACACTTAAGAATGACTCCTGCACTTCACTTAAAGTAAGACTGAGACACTTGATAACTGACTTTTACTCTCAGTTTTTAACTAAAAAATTTTTACACTTAAGTCTACTCTTAGCAGCATTCTTAAGAGTAATTCTAAGAGGTTTTATAAACACGGGCCCTGAATTGTTTGGATCTAATAACTTCTAAAGACGAGTTTTCAAACTGTGGGGTGCTGCTCCCCTAGGGGGCACTAGAGGTCTTGAGGGGAGGCATGGGGTGAATAAGAAAGAGGGAAATTAATGTAAGAATTATGTTCACACTGCAGGTCTTACATTTGATTTTTTCAGTGGCGTCTCACATTCTCATTGAGATGTGACCTTTTAGACTTCAGTATGAACTGTTGACATTTCAGAGGCGACACGCTTTGAGGAAGTAACCACACATGCTACATGTGTTAGTGCATGTGATTCCGAAACGATTAAATTATTATCCGACCTGCATGTTAGGTCCAGTGTTTACATTTTATCTTACCTCTTGATGGATTCTCCAACGCAGCATTTTGGAGCGGAGCAACGAGCCGAAGGTAAAATAAACTTAAGTAAAATAAAAAATGTCCGTCATACCATCCCTGCAGTATTTTTTTATGACTCATCAGAGGGAAAGTGGAGGACAAATCCCTCCAGTCGTGTTCACTCCCCCACCCCCACACACGCAACCCTGAAAGCTGCTGAAAGGCGAAAGAACCGAGTGCCTCCGTAGCTTTAGCAGAGCAGCTCTTCAGCTAAACGCACATTTCATATACATGTCTTCATTCTTGTGATATCTGTTGTTTCTGTATGTGTGTAATGATTTATATATAATTAAAGTTGACTATGACAATAGAGAATTTCTTATTTTGTTTTATTTTTGCCTAAGGTTATCCTTATGGTCATACTGGCCCATGCCTAATCCCAACACTTTAGTCTTCAGTATCAACGTGAAGGAAATTTTGCGACTAATTAACAGAATTTAAGATCCAGTCTTGTATTTTACACTTTGTGATCAATGCAGCCATATACTTAAAAAGAGAGAAAGGGTCACTCTTTGTCAATGTGTTCCTTCTGTCTGCATAAACAAAGATGAACTGTGTTCTAATGTCTGACATGAAAGGCACCGCCTGCAGGGGTGTGAACAGGAAGTCAGATGTATATGTTCCTTTAAGAGGGTGAAGCATCAAACCCAGGACCTTCTTGTTATGAAAGTCTTCATAATAAGGAGTTTCGTTGCAAGTCTTTAACATTAGGATATAACTAAACAGTCAAATATTCACATTTAAGTAAATTACTTTTTATTGATAATACTGTAATTAAAGGTGTGTAAATTTATGTTTGTATCAAACAAGTAGATCTTTGTGTTTCTCTGTACCCCTCAAGTCTCAGTCTCAAAAAAGGTAGGTGACCCCTGCTCAGTTGGTGTTTAACTATTGTCAACGATTAATCCCCTGGAGTCCCTGGACGCCTATATATCCTAGTCACATGACCAATTTAAATCACTCTAGTAAGTGGAATGGTAAATGGACTGAACTTGTAGAACGTTTTATCAAGTCCCTCCGGACCCCAAAGTGCTTTACACTTACAGACATTCACCCATTCACACACTGATGGTGGTAAGCTACACTGTAGCCACAGCTGCCCTAGGGCACACTGACAGAAGCGAGGCTGCCTTGCACCAGCGCCTCCGGACCCTCTGACCACCAGGCAAGGTGAGTGAAGTGTCTTGCCCAAGGACACAACGACAGACAGCTGGACAGGGGATCGAACCGGCGACCTTCCAGTTCCAGGATGACTCCCCTAACCACTCCACCACAGCCGCCCACTGTAGTGGGGAAGAATTACTCTCTGTAAAAATCTGTTCCCCATTGTGTCAAAAGTACAGACTTCAGGATGTACATCAGTTTTTAAATTGTGTTGACAGACCAAGTCAAACAGGAGTTACAGGGCTGGGCGGTATGACCTCAAATTCATATCATGGTATAAACTGAACCCCTTCACGGTAACGGTATATATCGCGGTAGAAAATTATCATAAAAAGTTAAGATAATGTAATTTTTAGAGCTTTTTTTTTGCAGAAAACTGTAATCTTAATTAAACCCAACATTTTTGCTTTAATATCTGCCTGCCAAACAATGAGCTTCTGCCTGCTGAACTTATCAGCTGCTGCTCTGCTGCACGCTCATCTTCATCATCTTCATCATCTTCATCATCAGAGCAGAAGCCGACTTTACATTAGCAAGATGGATTTACGACTGAACTAACGTCCACGTCTTTTTTTAAAATAATATCTGTGGGTAACAATACAAAAAAACTTTTTTTTCTCTGACAACTGGGTGTGAAAAACTACAGTTGTTGAAGCTTCGCTCTGCACGACGTGCAGCGGGAGGAGAGGAGAGGAGAGGGAGGGAGGAAATGATCATGCGACACAACATAACTTTTCTACAGCAGGAGGAGGAAATTTTGAGGATTGATTCTCTCTGTACATGTTTTAAAATGCTAGAATTTCTTCATTATATTTCAAACTCCTGCTCAGTTGTCTCTGCACTCGCAGCCCTGCTGACACAGGTGCGATGACGTAATGACGGTAGAGGGTAAATTTCTACCGTAGGCTAACTTCATACCGTTTCTACAGTCTACCGTGTATATCGTGCAACCCTAAGTTATGATAAAAGAAATTACAGAACTTTTTTTAAAAAAAAATGCTTGTCATATTGGAAGTGGAGAGGAGCATTGAGCGGGTTGACCTGGATAATCTCCAGTCAGTCAGCCTGATGGCAACAATCATATTAATCGTCAAGTGTCAAAAAAAAAAAAAAAAAAAAAAAAAACAGCGATACTGTTTTTTGGGTGTTTTGTTAAAACACAGATGGTGCATTTAAGTTTCCTGTTGTTTTTGGGATCTCCAGGTAAAGTCTCAAAGATCTTGACGAGTCTGTTGCAGGTCTGTCACTGTTTTGCTCGGAGGTACAGAGGCGGGGGAGTTTCAGCCCCCCTCCTTCTCTCTCTCTGCCTCTGTGTCTTCTGAACAGACCAAAATGTTCAGGTTTATTCGGTACTGGTTGTCATCTAAAAATAGACCGATGCAAACTTCTCGCATTATAAAAATTAGATTTGCGGGAATCGATCATAATATGTGCAATCCCTGTATCGAATTTCAGGCCCTGCAAGTGCTCCCACACTGCAGCTGCTGCGTTCTGCTTTGAAACCAATTCCATCTCCATTTTTCAGACTCCCATCATCGTTTCTTTAGTTTGTTGTTGCTACGAGCTCTCATACTAAAGGAGTACAAGACCGCGAGAGAGTTCACTCCTCCCGACACTAAGAAAACAGGAGGGGAGGGGTCAGCTGAGCCCCCGTACAGCAGAGCACAGAGAGGGAGAGAGACGAAGTAGACGAACAAGCAGGAAAATGAAAATTATCATCCTCATTTTTTTAAATCGACCTCAAAATAATTTATCATGTGATTAATTGATTTATTGACTATTGTGACAGGCCTAATAGTGACCAGAAACGATCTGATTTGGGCCATGTTTACCTGCAGTGTGATGGTAACCAAGAAAAGTGGTTGTTGTGATGTAGGGTGATTAAAATGAAAATGTGTTAAATGCATTTTAAAAAGCACAGATGTTTAAACTATGTAAAACAAGAAAAATAAATGTGAATAATAACAACAAAAATTGCAAACAGAGATAATACTAATAACATATATATTTATAGTTGTAGATATTTATGATTTTTTTTTTTTGGTAAGAAGAAAACAGGAACCAGAATCACAATCACGCAGCTTGTCTGCACTCTGTCTTTAAATCCTTCCTCTTTTCTGCTCACTTTAGCAAACATGAAGGGGAACTGTTCTGAATTACTCTCACCTGTGAAGGAAACGTGTTTAACTGCGATACTGTAAGCAAGGTGATATATTGTAGCCTGGTTTAAACCAGACCCTGTCCTTCACTTTGCTTTGTACAAGGGTCTGGACTTGCTGCATAGAGAATCGATTTCTTGCAGGAGGCGTGGCCTCTGCTGAAGCATGTGTGTGTTGTCACTGTGAAGGAGGCTAAGCTAAGAAGCTAACCGGAAATCACGTGCGCTGTAAACAACCCTACTGAGAAGAGAGAAGTACCGAGCCAAACGAGATGATTGTAAATGAGAGCTGCTGCTTTGTCAGACAAATTTAATTTCATTTGAAGCCTTATCAACACAGACTGGCTTCATTCACTTTCTCCACTGCCGTATGCTAAATTAACTAGCAGACAATCAACGTCATTCAAAACTCCACCTTCTTTTCTCTGATTGGTCCAGGTAAAATAAACAACAAGAGACACTGCACAGAAAATTGACGTTCTGTTCTGTGATTGGCCCGGCTAAAAATCTGCCAGTGAAATCC
>NW_013952858.1:8031-16947 GCF_001266775.1 Austrofundulus limnaeus | reverse complement strand
AATAACTCAAGTAATTTATTTTATCAATATGCAATAGAAATGTATATTAAATTTAGGATTAATCATGATTAATTCACAGCCACTTTGGGATTAATCAGATTAAAAATATTAATCATTTGACAGTCCTAATATATAAATATAGTTTTATCTGAACCAGATATGATTAACACAGCCATCTGTTTGGCAACCCAAGCAAACATCGCTGAGATGAGAATCTACTAATCTGAAAGAAATATTGTGACGGAAATTATGTCATTTCTCTCTCTTTTTATAAAGATGTTTTCCACGTAATCTGAGCATTTTCAGTTCAAGGGTTTTGACCTTTAAATGACTACCATGCAAATATAATCTTGACCATGATGAAATCCACCCTGATCATGGACCGGTTTTATTTCTGGCAGCAAAGCCTCTCACTCTGAGTCAGGGCATGGTCTGTCTTCAGATATCTGACAGCCGCTGAAGTTACGTGATTCAGCTTTACTGCTCAACAAAGATCTGCTGAAGTGAGTTGTTTATGTTAGCAACAATCTGAATTAAACACTGATCATAAAAAAAAGATAATTTGGCAAATTATTTAAGAGAATTATTTGGTTTAAGTAAAGTCACACGAGGGGCATGAAATAAAATAAAACACAACAATCATCATTCTTTTGCTGTTTAAAATGTCCTGCTAATGGGTCTAAATGTGAAATTTGGATTCCAGTTAAATTTTCGGATCAACAAAGAAATTCAAATTAACAAAAAAAAGTTAAGATGTTGGTTATGGGACACTTTATAAACAACAGCTCAGCTGTAAGATCCAGATAAATGGAAGAGAAGAGTTATTTATCACTGAGGTGTTGTGGACCAGCTGTTGAACACTGACAGTTGGCTCCTGGCTGTGTCCTGCACACGGCGTCTGGAGAGGTTTCATGAGTTTAAAACCCCATTTAAACAACCGATGCTCCTCCACGTTATCTCCTCCTCAGTGCACGTGCTGCTGTGCAGAATGCAGCGGTTTTTTCTGAAAAATGATTCTGCAGCTTCTTTCCAACTTTCAAATACGTTGTTTGTTTGTAGCAATGAGGGCTTCATGTTAGAATTTACCTCAGCGTGATACATTTGTTTGTAGCTTTAAATGTCTTCACAGATCTGGTTAATTATATTCTTCAAAAGTGACAATTGATTTGTTTTAAAGCTAAATTAACCTTAAAATTCAGTGATTTTGTTTTCTTTTTGGCCACAGCTCACTTCCATAGTGCCTGGTCCACCCCTCCTCAAAATAAAAACGTCAATATATCGCCAACTCTCAGTTGTTGAAAATGTTAACCTATCAGTCAACACTTTAGTCTGGTTAGGGTTAGCCTATCAGGAACAAATTCTTCTGAATAAAACTAAGGATGACCCTCAGTTTAGACACTATTGAACTTTGCTGTGACAGACACTTCCCTCTGTGGCTGAATAAAGTTGAGATATGTGTTTTGTGGTTTGTGAGGGGGTTGAGGGTAGTCTGAGTCAGATCTTTACCTGAATCTCCAGCTCTGAGATCTGTTGCTGGAGCTCAGCCATAGCAGCGATGTTGTCAGCTTCCCTCAGCCTCACTGCCATCACCTCTTCTTTACTCTGCAGAAGACGACGACATTTAACCACATTCTTTGAAGTTAATTAGATCCTGCCACAGCTGAGCTGCAGCAGTTTGTCCCTGCCGAGGCTGTGCTACACAACAGTTTGTACCTTGCATTCAATCTCAGCTTGCCTCCGCTTGATCTCCTGCAGCTGCACAAGCAGATTTTTGTTTTGCACCGTCAGCGTGTCCACGCGCTCCTGGACACGGCGACTCTCCTGCTCTGCCCGCCGCAGGTGGTTACTGTGGATCTGATTCTGATGTGGCACATGAAGAAAAAACTAATCAATTTATTTTATTACGAAGGAGATTTTCAAACACCAGATTTTGGTGTAAACGCTGTGTCAGATATCAGCCTGAGCTGTATGAAACAAACAGCTGACTCCCTCTAAAGGCTTCTTCATGACATTACAAGAAGTGACTTCTCTGCACAGTCAATACAGCAAACTTTTAATTAGGGCCCATTCAGATGACAAAGATTTATTTGAATGGCAGCACCTATTATTATCCAACTCAAACAAAGGATCTCTATACTTTATTTATTTCGTTATATCTTTTTTTAGTCGTACTTAATGCTGCCTAAATGACAACATGCACTCCACACCTTTTATATCAAAATAACCGGCTCGGTCATAGGAGTTGTGTTATTACTTTTAGTGTTGTGTCAATGTATCATGGCCGGAGTCAGCACTGTTGTAGACCAACTTTGAAATTAACCAGTTCCGCTGAATCATTAACCGCTAATAGCAGAGCTAATTTTCATTTAGCGAATTAGCATTTTTTATTTTATTTTTTTACAACTTGTGCCAACTTATGTATTTTTATATATCTAAATTACTCATAAAACTTATATATTTGATCAATTTGTTAGCATTACAGTACATACACGCTTAAAAGAGGCTTCCAGTTGATTTCTTAAATTCCATCTTCAAAATGTCTGTAAAATTTTCACAAGCTGACATAAGTTGTCTAAAACATTGACAGGGCCTTTAACCGTTAGCGGACCAATTAGCTTCCACTAAAATGTAGTTCTGCTAATTTTAAACCTGTCAACTAAAACAAAACCAACTGCCCTGCATGCCTGTGTGTGTGTGTGTGTGTGTGTGTGTGTGTGTGTGTGTGTGTGTGTGTGTGNGTCCTGTTGAAACAGCCGATGAGTTAAACTGTAGTTGTTACTTCTCAGTTTGTTTTAGCAGCTCAGATTAAGACACCTTCAGTTTGTTTAGAGGTGTGTGTGTGTGTGTGTGTGTGTGTGTGTGTGTGTGTGTGTGTGTGTGTGTGTAGCCTTTTGCTGTTGAACTGCTTGTGGTTTTAATTGTTGTAGAAATGTTTTTAATGAGCTTTTACCAAAATTCTGTTGTTTCTGTTGATACCACACGTCTATGTTTGATGACAAACCTTGAGTTAACACTTATCTATTAGCGTTAGCTTCCACCAATATTTTTACATAATTTAGTGGTTCACCGTATACAAAGCTAATTTTTTTGGTTAGCAGACTGGAGTTACCAATAAAATCAATGTTATGATCTGAATGTGATCTGTTAGTGTTTGAAGTATGAGTTGAGGTCGACTCACAGCTACTACCACATCAGATTTGGGTTAATGTCTTTAAAACTTACTGAGTTACAGACATTTTTGCTTACCAAAAATGTTGATTGTGATCACACTAGACAACTTATGCCAACTTACGAACGATTTATGTTTAAATTGCCAATAAAAGTTGTATATTTGATCAATTTATTAGAATTACATTATGTACACACCAAAAAGAAGCTTCTTGTGGATTTTTTCAATTCCATCTTCAACACAGATGTCTTTAAAATGTTCATAAGTTGTCTAGTGTGACAGGACCTTTACTGAGAATCAGATCATGTTCTTTTTTTTCTGTTTTCTTTTCCGACTCCACGTCCATTACATAAAAACAATCCCAAAATAATCTTTAATAAAGTTTAAATATATATCAAGTGCAGCATCATGGTGAAAGCCATGATGCTGCACTTGTAAAAGTAAAACTGCTGGGCCTAATTTTGAGACTCTGACATTAATGATGAGTTTCATACTGCCGGACAGGACAAAAAAAGTAAACATTTCTTGTTCAATCACTTTGCATTCAGAGTGAGTGTTTGAGTTGAATCTTAGCTACAACTTTTTATCTGATTTGACTGTATTTTGACTGTAATTTTAACTATGTCCTGTTGTGTCTGTCTACTGTACAGCACTTTGGTTGGCCTTGTGCTGTTTAAAGTGCTTTATAAATAAAATGGTATGATGGTATGATACAACACTAAATTTTAGCTCAGTATCAGTAAAACTGTAGTTGTAGCCATTTAGCTGTGGCAGCCATCTTGAGCAGACCTGACTCCAAAAGGTAATTAGTTGCAGATGTACTAACTTCCCATAAAATCTATCCACTGGTTCGTGAGATTTTCTGCTCCCGCTACAAACACGGTCAAAAACATCAGCGCTCTCACCAGCAGGCACTGATGACGTGACCTCTGACCTGTGTCTCCAGCTCCAGCATCCTCTGCCGTGTTTCTCTCAGCTCTGCCTGGGCCTCAGCCTCACGCAGCCTCACGCTCATCAGCTCATCCTGCAGCTCGCCCAAGGTGTTCTTCTTTGGGGTGTCCTTCCAGCGACCAGCAGTGCGAGCCAGGTGGCGCTGCAGAGGCATTTTAACCATCAGTCCTTTTTACCACCACTTGAAAAACAATGCTGTTTTTAACGTAGGGTTTTGTCCTATCTGAACTGCTTGGCTGTGATGTGGCTCACCTGCCAGTGCTCCTCCAGATCTCTGACCTGCTGTCTGAGCTCCTTCAACCCAGTCAGAGCTTCAGCTTCTCTCAGCTTCACCCCAATCAGCTCTTCTTGCAACCGCGCCACATTAGTGTCATCGGGTAGTGATGAATTCCTCTAAAGAAGGTGCACAACATAAAAACAAGATAATAAAGTACCGCGATGTCACTCAATATGTGAGCAAAGGCCTGTCACGATAGTCAACAAATCAATTAATCGCATGATAAATTATTTTGAGGTCAATAAAAAAATGACGATAATTTTAATTTGCCTGTTTGTTTGTTTACTTTGTCTCTCCCTCTCTGTGCTCCGGTGCACAGAGGGCTCGACCGACCCCTCCCCCTCCTGTTTACGGAAGGAGTGAACTCTCGTGTTAGGCATTTCCAGGTGCGTGGTCTCGTACCTCTTTAGCATGAAAGTTTGTAGCAATAACAAGGCGCCTTTTGCACAGAGCTGGTTATCAGTAGAAACCGCAACATTTTTGTTGCGATCTAGCCGCTGGTTTACATGTCACTGGTGATCGGAGTCACTGACACCGGTACTGGAGTGGAACTTTTCAGTAACACCCCACATGGAGGTGAGAAGCACCCCGCAGCTGTGAAAGTGCAGATGCTCAAACAGCCGACACAGACTACTACAGAAAATTTCTTCTAAACTAGCAACAGTTACGATGAATTACAGACAGCAGAGTGTTTTTCTGTTACTCACCCTTTGTAGCTTTTAGGAGAAAACACCAAAATAATCCTAGGTCCAAAATAACTTTAGTATATTCCCCAGGTTCAGACGTAACTGTGATTATGAAGCTGCTTCATGAGCATGAGTGAGAACTGCATCAGGGTTGCCAAATAAAAAAAAATATTTAAAAAAAAACTTTTTTGCTGCTCTTTTTCGTGCATATTTTCACCAAATACAACACACAGCTTATCTTACAACACTCTCACTCAGCATACTGTATATGACTGAGTGAGTCATAAATATACAGCAAATCTGTTGTTTTGACTGAACATATAATAATTTTAAAAGGAACAGTAAAAACACTTTATTATGTCCCATTTGGCAACCCTGCCTGGTACATTACTGCAGCAGTTCCATGTAAACAAGTGATTTTTTTTGTATTCTTGGATTCAAACCCACTGACCGTGATGAACTACTTAACCTGTGTCAGCTGGTATGTTGAATTTGTTGTAAAAATAAAAAAGCAACTAAAAGTAGCAATACTACAAACTTGCATCTGCACTTAGAATATAATCATTCAGTGCAGTTTTCCCAGCTGGGAAGAAAAAAAACTAAAACTGAGGGGTCGTCTCAGTCTTCCCGACAGTCCACAATGAGCGGAGCGTTCAACCGATAAGTGATTTATAAAAAGTGGTGCGCACTCACAGACAGCGTAGTTCGCTTCATCTCTAGATGCTGCTCTTTAATATTGTTTATTTAATGTCTCAGTTACGCATGGTGTTTAATTTCCATTTTGTTGTTCTTCTTTTTTTTTATTCAAGTGCATTTTTTGTTAGAGACTGAGAGTCCATTTTGTTAAACATTCTTTAACAATGAAAGTTTATTGATCTTTGAGAGGATGTACTTACATTATTACGCTTTTTTCATTATATTAGTTTTAAAATGGTCACCAGGCAATATTATTGTTTAACGCAATAATTTATGACACTATTAATCGTCCAGCAAAATTTATTATTGTGACAGGCCAACGTGTGTACTGAATAAGAGTTAAACAGTACAGCACCGGTAAACGTAACACCTTACCTTCTCCATATCAAGGATCTTATCTTGCATTTCCTTGAGCGCACACTGGGACTCTGCCTCCTTCAGTCGGGCCTGTACGAGCTCTCGCTCCAGCTGTAGGACGGACTCCTCAGAAAACCGAGGGGGTCCCTTCTGCAATCAGAACAAAGGACAGTCAGCAGACGCAGCAAAGCGTGGCTGTTACGTCAGTATCAGTCCAAAAAGTCCAAACTTTGCTTATCTAAGCAGTCAAAATAAACCCAGTCTTTTAAACAGTATGAATAATTCCATATAAAGACCACTCACTGCCTCTTCATACCCACCATTTTACCTTTCACTACCTCCTAAATAATGCAAACACGCTCATTGTTCAACAAGACAGCAAATTATGTAAAACACTGCCATGCCTGTGCATCATCATCTGCAATCCAACCATGAATAATTAAGGCTGTTAACAGATATGCAGAGAAGAGGGGGCCATGTGTGAAATCCACCCCTAGCCGAGGAGACACACCTGCTTACAAATTCATGAGTACATTTCTGAGATTACAGGATGTAAATGTGCGAGTGCTGCGTGTTACTCTGTGTCCCAATCTGAATCCATGCATGCCAAAACAGATCATCACCAAAATCAAATCAGAGTGAGAAAAGAAAAGTCCTGACTGCTGGCAGCTTAAATTGTGTCGCTGGCAATCATCTCTGTTGAGGATGGAGGAAACTTACTCTGATGCATCGTAACTGGAAAGACTAGTTTGTGATACTGTTGGCAGACAATATGTGACTGTATGATGGAAGATCTGAAAATAGCAACAGTATTTAGAATATTGTCAATAAAACTGCTGTGTAACCCATGGATTGCCAAAATGAAGTAAAAGAAATTCTGTTGACAGAACTCTTTAATATGCAAAACAACGCTACAAGAACATGCTTCTAGATTTTTACTAACTCAAACTTTCATTGAAGTATAGCAGCCGTCAAAGGACAGGGAAGGAGCATGAACAAAATCCAAAAAACTTCAACATTAAAAAGATATTTTACGATAAAAAATAAGTGAAGCAGAGTCAGAGAGTCACATCACGGAGGAAAGAACAAACATCTGATTGGTGCATTGGTTGACTTAAAGTGTTATTGTTTTATTATTGAACCCTAAATGAGTGTAGCAATCCAAGTAGTCTTTAACGGTCTTGATTCTCATGACAAGGATGTAAAAGCAATAATTGGTGAATCTCAAACTCTTATTTTATTCACACTGGAACAAAGTCAACATAAAAATAATTAAACTAAAGGTTCAATGTTGGAAAATAAAAGGTCACTATGGATTTAATGGCAGCAGCGCAGCTACATATAGCTGAAACAGCGATGTTTATTCTGTGAAACATCCTGTGAACTGAGACCATCAGATGCTGAGTTTTCAGCAGGGAAATGTCTCATTCTTGTATGAAGTAGGATTCTAGCAGTTTACCAGTCCTGGGTCGTCTTTGTCATGTTTTTCATTTCATGGTGTGTCAAATGTTTCCAGCTGGTGAGAGGTCTGGACTGCAGGCAGACCAGCTCAGCACCAGGACCTTTCTAAAGTGAAACCATGCTGTTATGGATGCAGTATGTGGTTTAGCATTGTCTTGCTGAAATAAGCAAGGTCTTCCCTGAAAAGCACATCGTCTGGATGGAAACGTGTTCTAAAATCTAAGGCTGTGCAAATTCAGGGGCTATGTCCTTCGAAGGCTGAATCTGTCGGCCACTTATGTCACAGCATTGCGCCTAAGGTAGTCCAAATCGAAAGACTCCTCTGATGCGGCCCACAAATGAGACCTCCTTTTTCACTGACTTGAGGGACGATGGATCCTTCTCAACTCACCCTTTGCCAGTGGTGTCTAAAGTCAGTCCTCAAGGGCCGGTGTCCTGCGTGTTCTAGGTGCTGTCCTTGTTCAACACAGCTGAAACTAAGGAGTGCCTAATTAGCAGGCCTCTGCAGACCTTAATGGCAAACTGAGGAGGCCTATTAATTAAGTACTCCTTAGGTTCAGCTGTGTTGAACCAGGACAGCACCTAGAACACGCAGGACACCGGCCCTTGAGGACTGACTTTGGACACCCCTGCCCTATGCGGCCGACTGGAGATTGTTTTTTTTAGCTTGTAATGGGGAACAAAATGAGAGAAAGGAAAAAAGTTTTAAATAAAAATCTGGTGGTTATAAAAATTGAAAGTTTAAAGCGGTTGTGTTGTTAATGTTTATTCATTTGCATTGACATGTTTTTTAATATTATTCTTGTCAGAAATAAAACAAGCTGGTATGGTGAAATGAATGAGCACGAAAGACGGGTCTGTTAGTTCTTCAACTACTTCCTTTAAGCTAATTTTGCTATATTCTAATATTGATAAAACTAATATAGAGATATTTTGCTGATTTCAATCTACTTTTGCTTCTGTTTAGCTTCACCATGGTGGCTAGACGATAGCACATGCCAGGGTAAGGGTGGGAATAAAGCTGAAGGCTATTGTTACGTCCACCAGGCTCGTTTGGTGGGGTAACATGAAAGGAGACCACACAAGGATTAATTTACTTCACAAAAATAATAGTTTATTAAATTATACTAAAGAAATAAACCTCAGAGGGAATACCTGAAATGAGAAAAACCAAACTGAGATTAATCCAAAACTCATAAATATTTAGAGTAAGTAAACCCAAGCTAAACCAAACCCAACCAAACAAAAAGATACAAACCAAACCAAGTGAGGATCAGGAGGAGAGAGAGAGACAAGCTGCATGTGGGCGGCTTTTAAGC
>NW_013952858.1:0-6893 GCF_001266775.1 Austrofundulus limnaeus | reverse complement strand
GTGTCAAGGGCATGTAACTGCCACTAGACCACACAAATTAGGCCAATCAATCAAAGACAGTCCAAAAGAATTGGACGAGCCCCCACATGTTACGTCCACCAGGCTCGTTTGGTGGGGTAACATGAAAGGAGACCACACAAGGATTAATTTACTTCACAAAAATAATAGTTTATTAAATTATACTAAAGAAATAAACCTCAGAGGGAATACCTGAAATGAGAAAAACCAAACTGAGATTAATCCAAGACTCATAAATATTTAGAGTAAGTAAACCCAAGCTAAACCAAACCCAACCAAACCAAACAAAAAGATACAAACCAAACCAAGTGAGGATCAGGAGGAGAGAGCGAGACAAGCTGCATGTGGGCGGCTTTTAAGCAGCAATCAAGCCAACCAACAGCACCTGCTGCTGCAACTCCAAACCCTGCAGAGAAACAAGACAGCATAGAAACCACAGGGCCGTAACACTATAGACTGTCCAAATTCACAACAATGTTTTTCTGGTCTTCGCTGTCGACCAAGGACCCGGCCCACCTAGACCAGGTAGTCCTTCGAAGGACGCAGCCTTTGAATAATGGACACAGACTATATTACACTTTTCTACATTAATAGCAACTTTCCAGATGTGTATGCTGCCGACGCCTTAGGCCCTAATGCACCCATATACTATTGGCGAGGCTGGTTTTTGAACTGATAACAGGTTGGATAGTTCCTTTCCTCTGTAGTACGGAGAACATGGCATTGTTTCTAAGAATCTAAAATGTTGATTTGTCAAGGTCCATTGGAACTGAGTTGTATTTGTAGGAGATTTAGCTTCTCTAAAAGGCTGTCCAGTCTTCTGACTGACCTGTTGCCATTTAACCTGATTTGTTGCAAAACGCCATTCCTACATGTACCACTTCCTTTAAAGCATATTGCTGCTCCTGTCCCAACTTGTTTGGGATGTGATGCTGCCATCAATTTCAAAATGACCTTTTAAAAATAAATAAATAAATGGTTCCACTGTGAATCAAATATAGATTAAGAAATTTGTAAATCATCGCAAACTGATTTACATTTTACTCAACCTTACATCTTTTGCATTGCGGTTGAACTCTCAGAGAGCTTGTTATTTAAACAGTAAAGAGTAAATTAATCAACGTTAACACATTCGTACTGTGTACATCACACGTGTCAAACACAACGCCCGCGGGCCAAACGTGGCCCGCAGGTGACTCCTGTGTGGCTTGCCAGGGGGTATATCCCCCCCCCACCGATTTTTTTTACTTAACACGAAATTTGTTTCTTATATCAATGGTAAACTTTAAATTTATGGTTAAATGCAACAAAATTAATTTAATAAAAATAAATGAAATAAAAGTGCGGCACGGTGGCTCAGTTGGTAGAGCTGATGAAGGTCGCCGGTTCAAATCCCGGCCCAGGGACCTTTCTGGGTAGAGTTTGCATGTTCTCTCCGTGCATACGTGGGTTCTCTCCGGGTACTCCGGCTTCCTCCCACAGACCAAAAACATGACTGTTAGGTTAATTGATAACTCTAAATTGTCCCTAGGTGTGAGTGAGAGAGTGAATGGTTGTTTGTCTCATTTGTCTCTATGTGAGTCCCTGTGATGGACTTGTGACCTGTCCAGGGTGTACCCCGCCCCTCGCACTGTGACTGCTGTACATGGGTACCAGTGACCCACGCGACCCTGCGAGGAACAAGCGTGTACAGAAAATGGATGGATAAATGAAATAAAAATAAATTAAATAAATTCCTGTCCCTGAGCTGTTGGCTTGAAGTAACTGAGCAATTTAGTTGGATAGCACAGTACTAATGTCTGAAAATAAGCTGCTTTAAAGTCACCATCAAACATAAACTAAATCTGCCATAATGCAGCTACTCACTAGAAACTCATCAGTGAGTAAAACTTTTTGTTTTACTTTTAATAATATTTCTGTATTTATTTCAGATTTAATCAGTCATACACTTAGTTCTTATCAGTGTTTAAAAGAGGACGTGTTAAAACACCATTTAGTCAAAGTTAAACATGAAACATCAAAGTTAACTACAACTACCATTTCTCATGTGGCCCTCGGTGAAAATGAGTTTGACACCCCTGGTGTACATGATCTGAAATAAGCCACAGAGCTGGGCAGCGTCCCAGTCTTAATAATTTGAATCCTGTCCTACGCTCAACAGGACCTGAGACACTACTTCCTCCCAGCGAAGTGATCCGTGACCCTCCTTACCGCTTGTGGCTGCTGCTGCTGCTGAAGCTGCCTGATGGTTTTCTTGGCCTGCTCCAGCTGAGCACTGGCCTCCTCGCTCTGCTGTTTGACCGTGGCCAGTTCCCGCTTGACCAGGTAGTTCTCTTCCGCCTCTTGAGCTCGGGTCACTTGTCCCTTTGGACATAAGCAACCGAGGAGGAGTGGAGTGAGCACGACAGGAAGTGAAACGGACAGGCGGAATGGACGGGCAAATCACAAAAGCAGGAATGGGCTTTCAAACATGACATGCTTGTTTTAATGTTAGCAACTGCGATTTGGATGTTAGTTTTGAGTTCTCTTTGACATAATTTGTGATTCTTCTGTGCAAATTGCAACGCCGATTAAACAAATATAATTATTTTTTATAATTCGACATAATTATTTATTAGACTCGTTAGAGTTTACATTATTACTGTCCATAATTGTACTAATCATAAGCATGCAAAGCAACAAAAGAAACAGTGGGAGAGAAAATGGAAGTTGTAAGTTATAACGGTAAAGAGAAAATGAGGAGTATACCTGAATCAATCTATCTGCCAAGGAAGCACTTTCCTACAAAACAGAAATGTGAACAGAGACAGCAGAGAGAGAGAGAAATAATCCAAAGGACAGTTAAAAGCACACACAAAAAAACAACTGATTGTTTCAACGAAGCAATGCAATGTTCATTTCTCCTCCAGAAAACACAAGTTACAATGATGTTCACAATCAGAGGTTAAAAAAGAACATTGCATGTTGGTTTGAGGGAAAAAAACTTCAAATAAGCTGGTGACAAAGTAAGGAAATAAGCGGTGCTGCTAAGTCAGGGAATTCAGACGAGACACAGCAACAGAAACACAGGTTAAAGTGGAGACGGACAAACGGTACAAGAAGAGCAGCTAAAGAGCCAAAGGATGTGCAGAAGCTCGCAGCTTTAATCGAATGTGATCCAGTTGTTTTTAATAAGTTCAGTTAGTTACAAACAAATTCCTGAGTTGCGTGGCAAAGACATGTTGGCGAGCAGCAGCCTCGTGCGTTTAGAGGCGTTTAGACTGAGGTGTTGTGAACGCAGCCCAGCGGACATCCTCACTATCCACAGCAGGCCTCATGCAGAGCGCTGGCGTCCACTCAGGGACCACAGGACCAAGAACCAGACAAACAGCGCAACCCGACATGCTTTGAGACGCCGTCGACATTCAAGCGGCTGCATTCACGTTTCAGACATGCTTGTTACGGAGTCTGCTTCAGTTAGTACGGCCTGACGACTCCCAGCTTTTAACACAGGCACCATCACAAACAGGCGTCTGAATCGACGTTTCTCTGGATTTGATTTACAAATCAAGACGGCTCAGCTTACTGAAGATTTTACCAGGAAAAACTGTACATCTAACACAGTCCAGTTAGTGGAAGAAAAGCCTCCATCATCAGGAGACATGCATGATGTATGGACACGTAAAGCTGGATGGATTAGGCCAAAACTGATGAGGAGGGAGAAGTGTGTCATCTGTGTGATGATGAAGAGCGCAAGCTGTGCCACACTCACTTTTTCCAGCGTGTCTATCCTCTGTTTGAGAAGCCTGTTCTCTGTCCGCAACCGCTGAAAAACAGTTAATGCAACACATTAGACAGAAATACAATAAAACATTGATCAGCCACAACATTACGACCACCGACAGCTGGAATGAAAAACATCTGGTTACATCTGGTAAGATATATTAGGCAGAGAAACAACCTTTATTAAAGGGGCACGATTTAGAAACAAAATCACAGATAAGTCACTACCAGTAAAATTTAGATTTTTAGGAGAAACTACATCACATAAAATGTAATGTTATCTGTATATATAGTGTATGTTGATGTACTGTAGATGTGTGTGATTGATGTACTATTTGTGCATATATATACACATACATATGTATATGTGTATTGTAATATATTATGTATATAATGTTTTTTTTTCTCTTTCCTTTTATTTATCCTTCTTTTTTATTTTATCTTACCCTCTCCTGCAGTCAGCTGCATTAATGTGCAAATTTCCCCACTGTGGGATCAATAAAGTTTTATCTTATCTTATTTTATTTGATCTTATCTTAAAATAAATCCAGCATCCTCATCTTCATCTCCACCCAACTACAAACCATGTTCCATTTACTTGCTTCAAAATGTAGGAAAACAAAATTATCTTGTGTTTGTCTGGGTGATACGGCTGAAAAATATTTTAAGTGTTTCATATCAGCCGAAATTAATAATTGTTGATTAGTTTAATCTATTTGAAATAAAGACCAGGAGAAAAATGAATGGCTAATCCTGGCAAAGTGATGACGTGACATTTATTCTTGTTATGTTATCATGTCCTATCGAGCCATTGATTTTCTCCTTTCACTCCTCGTTATTCTTTTTATTTTGAAGCAGTTGTGAGGCATAGTGTTGTTTCTAACTACAACTTTCTGATAAGCACTGAGTTGATAAGTGATACATTTCATTAAATTTATGATAAGGGACAATTGCGTGTTCTCACTATGCATACATGGGTTTTCAGCCAGATGTAATTGAAGGGGTCACCTTGAGTGGGATAATCAAGAAAACTGTCTTTGACCCCAGGCCTCTGACAGGCCTCTGACGGGCCCTTTAAAGACAAAAACTCTGTTCCACTTAGAATTGAATTTAGGCCACCTTAGGTCGCCTTAACCTATAAAAGAGACATTCTCTTTTTCTTAATCAGATAATAAACAAAATAATCTTCTTTTTATTTGATTTATTATTCTCTTAGAGTTTGACATATTTCGATAATCATGAAACAATGTTTATCAAGTTACAGGAGGAAAGAGGACAGATCTCTTTTCTCCTTCAATATGATTTCAGCTACGTTATGGATTTTTCTGTGAAAATATATCATTTAACTAGACTAATCCTTATGGTTT
This sequence comes from Austrofundulus limnaeus, assembly GCF_001266775.1. Classification (NCBI taxonomy): domain Eukaryota; kingdom Metazoa; phylum Chordata; class Actinopteri; order Cyprinodontiformes; family Rivulidae; genus Austrofundulus; species Austrofundulus limnaeus. The sequence continues at coordinate 1,746 of NW_013952858.1, read as the reverse complement.
AACGTTGATGCAGGGTTCCTCAGACAGACGGTTGTAGAGATATTTGCATGTGCAGTAACAGGAAGTGATGTCAAAGAGGAATGTCTGCATGTGAACGTTTAAAAAAATGTTATCAATTATTTAAATACTTGAGACAAATAACAATTATCCTATTTGCAATGTGTTAACATTTTTAAGACTTCTGACAGACTAATTTAAGACATTTTAAGGCTAATTAAGGCCTTATTTTTGGATTGATGAATTCAATGCCTTTTAAGACTTTTTAAGGATCTGTAGGAACCCTGTGATGAAACATCAATGTTTTATTTGTCTGAATCATATTTGCAAATGTTTGGAGTTTGAAGTAATTCATTCTTTAAGTCATTATTTTAAAGAGTTCTCATCAGATAATAACTAAATAAGTCATGATATGTTTTGTTTATTCAACTGTGCAGAAGCATTAATCTTTGTTTAGCTTCAGGAGGCGACGGCAAGTCTCTGAACTAACATTCTTCCTGATATCTTCTTTCCTAATCGAACTTCTGAAGGCAGAACTAAGAAAACCTCTTTAAATGACTAACACAGTTTCTGCCCGTCAGTCAGTCAGAAGGAGACGGACACCCTTCCACCACCACAAGAGCTGACCTCCTCCAGTAAACCTTCAAAGGTCTAGAAAAGTGGTTCCCAAACTTTTCACCTTCTGATCCACAAAATATCTGTGGCAGAGGCTTGTGACCACAAATATTATGGAATGAGTACACAAATTTTGTCAGTAACCCTAAAAAACAGGGGCTAAACAATCCAAACAGCTTTTACAGAAATACTATGTTTATAATTTTACGTGTTTTTGCAATAATTATAAGATAAATATTGCATCAACAATATTTTTTGATTTCTGGAGATTATCCAAGGACTCTAACTTGATGCTTAGTGCCCCACAATTAGGTCACAACCTCAAATTTGGGCACCACTGATCCAGAAGAGTCCATGCCTCAAAACATCAGGGCTGCTGCTCATCATTAGGTGGAAATGGATGAAATTCAGTTATTGTGCTAATTCCAGCATTTATAGTCTTGAAATATTGAATAATTTGCATCGTAATAAAACATTATTTTGGCTGATTGGCGAAAAGCTTTTGTGGCATTTCAGACATGCATTTGAATCAAACCCACACCTTTATTTCCACCTGCTCTTCCAGCTCTTTTGTTTTGATTGTAGTGTATTCTTTCTCTAACCTGAATAAACAAAAACAGAAACAGAAACGTGTTCACTGTGGGCTCAGAACACAGCAGTGTAACATATATACATGATGTGTAAATCTGATATGAAAATTATTTTCAGAAAGACAACATATAGCAGATGAAGCTGAACTGACATATCTAAATGTAATTACAAAAGTTTGTTAAACACATTTCCTTTAAAAAATGCTAATACAAGAAGAAGAAGAATAAGAAGTAAATAAAGAGCGTAAAACAAAAAGCTGTTGTTACTTCTTCATTTTCTTGGCGTTGTATTTGACTTGATATGCAGTCTGGATGACTTTATCTGGCCCGCTGTCAAACTGATGTGGGACAACTTTCTGAAAGTGCTGAAAAAGTAAAAACAACAACAAAAAAAGAAACCGTGGTTGGATAAGAGCCACACAAACTGTGCAGTCTGTTTTGAAGCCCTCCCTGACCTCAGAGAGGCAGCGTGTCCACAGGTACAGTTGTGGTCAAAAGTTTACATACACTTGTAAAGAAACATAATGTTATGGCTGTCTTGAGT
>NW_013952857.1:443260-445058 GCF_001266775.1 Austrofundulus limnaeus | reverse complement strand
AGAAACCTTTGCAGGATCCTGAGAAACGTTTGTAGGATCCTGAGAAACCTTTGCAGGATCCTGAGAAACCTTTGCAGGATCCTGAGAAGCCTTTGTAGGACCATGAGAAACCTCTGATCCTGATAAACGTTTGCAGGATCCTGAGAAACCTTTGTAGGACCCTGAGAAACCTTTGCAGGATCCTGAGAAACGTTTGTAGGATCCTGAGAAACCTTTGCAGGATCCTGAGAAACCTTTGTAGGACCCTGAGAAACTTTTGTAGGATCCTGAGAAACATTTGCAGGATCCTAAGAAACCTTTGCAGGATCCTGAGAAACTTTTACAGGATCACGAGAAACCTTTGTAGGATCCTGAGAAACCTTTGTAGGATCCTGAGAAACATTTGCAGGATCCTAAGAAACCTTTGCAGGATCCTGAGAAACTTTTACAGGATCCTGAGAAACCTTTGTAGGATCCTGAGAATCTTTTGTAGGATCCTGAGTAACCTTTGCAGGATCCTGAGAAACCTTTGTAGGATCCTGAGAAACCTTTGCAGGATCCTGAGAAACCTTTGTAGGATCCTGAGAAACCTTTGCAGGATCCTGAGAAACCTTTGTAGGATCCTGAGAAACCTTTGTTGGATCTTGAGAAACCTTTGTAGGATCCTGAGAAACTTTTGCAGGATCCTGTCAGGATCATTTTTTTATTTTTCCCTCCTCTCCCTTTCCTGGCTTCTGTATATTTTATTCTCAGTTTAGTACATGTGGGAAGAAATGGTACTCAGTAGATAATATTTGTGCCACTCTCGTTCTTTAACTTTGCAAACCGTCTTATGTTTGAAGCATCTGAGCCTCCCACCGTCGTGCCTGAGCTGACCTGTATGACTGGCGAAGGGAAATCGTACCGTGGCACGATCGCTGTGACTGAGGGTGGGAAAACGTGCCAGAGCTGGTCGGTTCAGACACCACACCGACACAACCGCACACCTGACAACTACCCCTGCAAGTAAGACGAACCATTGTTGGATCAGTGTCAGCAAGAAGAATAAAAGATATATAAAAGGGTTCAGCAGTTAAAGATTAACTTAATTTTATACGTTTGTGTTTTTTTGGTCAGAGGTTTAGAGAACAACTACTGCCGTAACCCTGATAATGAGAGGAGGCCCTGGTGTTACACCACCGACCCTGAAACCCRCTGGCAGCACTGCAACGTGCCGCGCTGCGAGAACTCCCCAGATCCAGGTTGGACAGGAGGAACAACTGAATCACAAACAGACGTTTTCTCTAAATCAAAAACATTTAGGTTTTACACCAAATGATGCACAATAAATGATAAAACAACATTAGCATTTCAGATTTTATATCAAGAAAATTTAACTTGAATTTAAATGAATATTATTCAGCTCAGTGAACATATTGAATTTTCTTATTTTTGATGCCTATTTTTGTCTTTCACCGCATATTCTTTTAATTTTTTTGATAGATTTTCTGTTTTTCGTTTCCTCCCTGACAGATTAAATTGTGTCTGGAGTATAATGTGAACAGAACTAAATCATTCCACCTCTTTGTTCTTTATCAGCCACWGTCTAAATAAGAGATGGGCAATCCTGGTCCTCGAGAGCTCCAACACACCTGATTCAGTCTCTGAACTACCTCTTCATGTTCTGCAGTATGGAGAACCGACACTGACATAATTAGAAATAAAAGCATAAATATATAAATGCTCCTTTAAATAGATAAATAAATACATTTGAAATGCACCAAATAAATTAAAAAGGAGAACTTTACCTCATGTTGTATATTTTAATTGACCTTTAAAC
>NW_013952857.1:440007-442260 GCF_001266775.1 Austrofundulus limnaeus | reverse complement strand
GTTTAGTGTCAATTGTATTGACAATATGGCCTCTTTCTGCACACATACAAACCAACCCCTGCCACCAACTTCTGCCACAATTCCGTTGGTCTAATGGTCTATGTCATGGATTTTCATGTGGGAGATCAGGGTTCAAAACCTGGCTAATGCAACTTTAAGAAAAAATCTCTTAAAACTTCATATTGTCACACAATTACCTTAATTCTAAACAACTGCTGATGTGACAGGCACAAGCTGGTATAGCAAACACATTTGAACTTGGTCAAAGTTCATTCTGCAAGTCCAATGCTGCAGGTAAAGCCATGCTGCAATGACATGCTATATGGCAATGCACACTTGTTTTTACATCGTAAAAACCCATGTCTAGTTATTTTTCTATTTTTTTTAAACAGGGACCTCAGGAGGAACCTGTGCAGGAATCCTGATGGAGACCAGGCCCCCTGGTGTTACACTATGGATTCCACAGTCCGTTGGGAATACTGCAGGCTGGAAAAATGCTCCACAAAGCCCCCGAATTCACCAGCCACGAGCGCTCCTGGTCCTCAGCCCACCTCGACCCCGGAAGAAAAAGGTATGAAAAAAAAAGTCATTTTTATTTGACCTACCTTGCTGTTACATTAACCTGCTGTTTCAGACTGCAAGGTTGGAAATGGAGACACTTACCGAGGTCCAACATCCATGACCAGACTGGGTGTGACGTGTCAGGCGTGGAGCGCTCAAAGCCCACACGAACACACCTCCTTCACACCACAGACTCACCCAGATAAAGGTCTGGAGGGCAACGTAAGTGTGTAGGTCATAAATAAACTGAGGTAAAAAGAAAAGACAAACATTTAGCTTTTCTTGTCTTCTTTGATCGTTTTACGTTTAAATCCCAACCAGAGCTGCAGGAATCCAGACAGTGATGCGAATGGACCGTGGTGCTACACCACTGACAGCTCCAAGAAATGGGACTACTGCCTCATCCCCGACTGCAGTACGTACACAATGTTTATACATGAAGATTAGAATTAGCTAGATACCACATAGTGGTAGCATACATGACTCCCGCACGTACACAAAGAACCAATGCACGAGAACTCAGCAAAACAGATTTATTGTTTTGGGTGGGGGTCCGGTTGTGGCCCTTCATCAGAGCTAAACAACAACAAGAAAAAGAAATCTGAAGCTCCTATGTTTTATATTTTTTGAGCAATAACCATTTTTGAATGTCCAGATACCCCTTTTTCAGATAAATTGGGGGTCCGGGGTGGGGCAGGGCACTGATTGGTGGGCCTGATGGATAGAGCTTCATCAGAGCTAAACAACAAAAGAAATCTGAAGCTTCTATGTTGAACAGTTTCTGAGTTATAAGCATTTTTGCATGTGCAGATACCCCCTCTTTGGATGGAGCCCCCTCCTCAAATATGGGGTCTATCATAAAACCGATGGCTGGTGCAGTGTAGGTCAGACTCATCTACAGTCCTGACTAATTTCATGTTGACTGGTGCAGCCGTTTTTGTGCTACGGTTGACCAAAAATCACTGGAAAAAAAACCATTATGAAAACAATATGACTCCCGCTTCACGTGTGGGGGGTCACAATAAACAGTACAAAATAAAATGACCCCCGCTTCAAGTGCAGGGGTCATAATTATGGTATCACTAAACCCTGCGTGTTTTGGGCACCTCTTCAAAATAACTGTTTTTGTTTCTGGTCCTTCAAAAATAAATAAAATTGTCCAACATTTCAGATTACGAGTTCAAAACAAGGTGTTCATAATACAGTAGCACTGATAACTGTACTAATCAGTGGGCTTTTTTACCTCATAGGCAAAAATAAGAAAATATTTTCCTTTGAAGACAAAATCTTGTATTTTTTCCTCACTTTCAGCATGAAGCTTCATGACTTCGACCTTTTTTCTTTTCTTTTAGCGACCACAATGAACTGTGGGACATCAGCTGTCAAACCGAAGCGTTGTTTTGGTCGAGTTGTTGGGGGTTGCGTGTCCAAAGCCCACTCATGGCCCTGGCAAATCAGTCTCAGAACCAGGTAAAACCAAAAGAACTTGTTGGAATTCTGAAAATTTAATTTTTATGAAGGAAAAAAAGGTTTTTTTACCATCTAGAATGGATCGTACAGTGGGGTGCGGAGGTTTGGGCAGCCTTGTTAATTTCCCCGATTTACCTTTATAAATCATTGATTGTTTGGATTCAATTCAATTCAATTCATTTTATTCATATAGCACCAAGTCACAACATACGTTGTCTCAGG
>NW_013952857.1:429870-439007 GCF_001266775.1 Austrofundulus limnaeus | reverse complement strand
ATATAGGGGACAAACACAGTGATATTTGAGAAGTGAAATGAAGTTGATATGATTTTCAGAAAGTGTAATTAGTTAAACAAAATTAGGCAGGTGCATAAATGTGGGCACCATTGTTGTTTCATTGATTTCAAAACCTTTAGAACTAATTATTGGAACTCAGATTTGGTTTGGTGAGTTCAGTGACCCTTGACCTCCATACAGGTGATTCCAATTATGAGAAAGGGTATTTAGGGGGCAATTGTAAGTTTTTCTCTGATTTTTTTTATTCTAAACAATCAATGATTTATAAAGGTAAATCAGGAAAATTAACAAAGCTGCCCAAACTTTCACACCCCACTGTAAACGTGTTAGCTAAGATAAAGTGTAATTTATACAAGTGGAAATACAGTCAAATAATGAATAGTTGTAAATTCATGCTTTTGACACCAGCCTATTTAATTCTGAATGAAAATTTTTGAAATATCATCTGAAAAGTACTCCAAATACCATGTTCCAACTACAAAAACCAACAGGCAAATTTATAATAAAATGGAAGAATTCAGGTGTTAAAAGCATAAATTAGGTGCGATTGTTTAGCAGCACATTATGTACAGATAACATTCATGAGATTCCTTTTCAGTGGTGATTTTATTCTGAAAATTTCTCTCATCAGTTCAGGAATCCATTTCTGTGGAGGGACTCTGATCCACCCTCAGTGGGTTCTGACCGCTGCTCACTGTCTGGAGAGGTTGGATCGTAGAAAACACATTAAAAGAGCAAATAATGAAACAGACACTGGATAATTGGTATGTTTCGAAATSTTCTGTTGCTGCAGGTCCAAACGGCCCTCAGCGTATCAGGTGGTCCTGGGTATCCACAGGGAGGCCGGCCTGGAGCCGTCAAAACAAACAAGGCAGCTGGAAAAACTGGTTCTGGAACCAAACAATGCTGATATCGCTCTGCTTAAACTAGACAGGTCAGTAAAAATCGAATTAGCAACACTATTGGAAAATTCTGGAGGCATTCTCATTTAAAAAAATTCTTCCAAAGAGCAAAATGTTGTTGTTTTCGTTACCTTTCTGATCAAACGCTCAGTATTTCTACGAGTCGTCCAAAGTTTTATTTTGACTTTGGCTGCTTTTCCATTCATTTTCTGTTCARTTCTTGTACYCAACCACCAGGATAGTATGTTGTGAAGTGTGTGGTTAAAAAATAAGATAGAGGACGAGTAAAGAAATAAAAGAAGAAATGCCAYATCTGAGACCCTGTGTCCTCATAAGAGGACATTACTTTTTTGATTTTCTAAACTATAATACTGACCCATTGGCCTCATTAAAGACACTACTAGGACCCTCCAGTGGTCACATGATGACATTACACTTGTTTCAGTGAACACAAGATGTTTGCCGTTAACCAATTAAAATCATATTTCATGGTTAAACTGGTGTATTTATGCACAGTTACATATATACATGTAGCTTCGTAAGACATGTGCATTTGACAAAAGTTTGAAATTGTAGCAAAATACAACGTTGGTAAAGAAAGTCCTCATTTGAGGACATCAGGACYATTTTGTTGTTGACTGAGCTGTGCCATTAGATGAATATGGGAATATTTAAAACAGGTCACAAGTGTAGTTAGTTATAACAAGTTGTAAAATTTGTTCAACCAGTTTATTACACCAAGGATGTTCTGGTTAAAATTTCTGATTTCTTGCCATCAAGTAATTGGTTCTTCAAACTGAGGAGCAATCTGAAAGTAGTTGATGATTATRCAAATCACTGATCTTGCTCTGGTCCTTTTCCTGGCAGCAGCATCTCTGACATCTTCCTACCAATATACCCACTGTCCCTGTAGAATTTCACACCTTGTGGTAYAGTTTAGAGTGAACTTGACTGTTAGATTTAGTTTACACTAATGAAATCCTGGATGTGTTGAAGCTGCGTAAAATTTTGAGCTGTTGTTTGTGTGTTTTTAGAGCTGCTGTCATTAATGACAAAGTACTGCCAGCCTGTCTGCCAGAAAAGGACTATATTGTTCCCAGTGGAACCGAATGTTACGTCACTGGATGGGGTGAGACTCAAGGTACGTCACAGGACTGATGGAGTGGTCAAGTCACAGTCATAAAGTCCAAAATATCATCAGTTGTCCTTTCTTAAACTCTTTGGGACGAAGATATAAACACACTGCCAATATTTTAAAACTAATGTGTGTTTGGASAGCCAAGATAATACTAAAAATTAAGACAGTAGTATAAAAAAAGCATGAAAGCAAATATTTTTAGAATTTAGAGAAAAGCATTATAAGCAATAATTATAATTTCAAGTAACTGAAGATCAACAAAAATTAGATTCTTTGTTGATGGTGATGATTTTTGGAAATAAAGATCAGTCAATGACCATTTTTAAATCGTATTTTTAAATTTATTTTCATTTATTGAAACATAATAGCATTTTACCTAAATAATATATTTATCAAACAGAAGAAATCAAAATTGTGGGATATAATCACTTGATGATATTTTTCCCTTAATAATCAGGTACGCACAGGTACTGAATGACAATTTTCTTTTTCTTTTTTTATCAGTCTGTTTTTAGTTGTTTTTAAAACATGCTGAGATTTCTAAACTCAGCAGCAAACTGAATAACGGAGAAAATCATCGTTATTAAACACATTTATTTCTGTCCTGATGAAGAAACGGTGTGTTGCAGGCTCCGGAGGTGAGGGTTACCTGAAAGAAGCTGGTTTCCCTGTCATCGAGAACAGGGTGTGCAACCGTCCGTCTTACCTGAACGGCAAAGTCCGAGACCATGAGATGTGTGCAGGAAACATCGACGGAGGAATCGACAGCTGCCAAGTACTAAAAAACTTTTCACTTCTGTAGATTTTGTGTTGTATTAACTGATGGAGGGAAAAAATATGCCAGACTCAGCCATCAGTTATACCTGGACAGGTACATATACAGTATAAAGCAAAGTTAAAACACATCTCAACAAATACGTACAAAAGAGAGTTAGGTCCACTGAMAGAAGAGAAAAAGAAAATTCTGAAATTAAATTAAGAATTCTTTTATTTTTTTAGTGCCCCTATCCTCTTTTTTAAATACCTCACTGATACTTAAAACATTTTCAATTTCAAATCAAACAGAACAGGTGGAGCAGTGGTTAGAATTGTGGTGTCACAGCAGGATGGTCGCAGGTTCGCCTGTTGACCTGGGGCCATTCTGAGTGGTGTTTACGTGTCCTCTCTGAATGTTTTGGTAGATGAACCGCTAAGGTAGGTGAGAGTGTGCAAAAGGAGTTAAAGGTGGTTTAAATGGGCAAAACATTAGCAGTTGTAGCAAAATGTCGGTAAAAGGTCCTCATTTGAGGACATGGGGACTATTTTTTGTTTTTGATTGTGCCATGCAGATGGATAAACCTGGGAATATTTAAAACAGTTTACAACTGCAAATAGTTATAGCAAGTTGTAAATTTTTTCAACCAATTAATTTCACCAAGGAAGTTCTGGTCAAATGCTCTGTGAGTTCAGGTCTCAGGGGAAGAAGCCTAAGCAAAGAAACCCTGACTTCCCTCTCCCCAGCCACTTGGGCCAGCTCATCCGGGGGAATCTCAAGGTGTTCCCAGACCAGCCAAGAAACATAGTCCCTCCAGTGTGTCCTGGGTCTTCCTTTGGGCCTCCTCCCAGTGGGACGTGCCCAGAACACCTCACCAGGGAGGCATCCAGGAGGCATCCTAACCAGATGCCTGAACACCTCAACTGGCTCCTCTCAATGTGGAGGAGCAGCAGCTCTACTCTGAGTTCCTCCTGGATGACTGAGCTTCTCAACCTCTCTCTAAGGGAGAGTCCAGACACCGATGAAGAAAACTTATTTCGGCCCCTTGTATCCACAATCTCGTTCTTTCGGTCACTACCCAAAGCTCGTGACCATAGATGAGGACCGAACATAGACCGACCGGTAAACAGAGAGCTTTGCCTTCTGGCTCAGCTCTCTTCACCATGACAGACCGGTACAGCGCCTGCATCACTGCAGATGCAGCACCAATCCACCTGTCGATCTCCCGCTCCATTCTTTCCTCATTCGTCAACAAGATCCCAGGATACTTAAACTCCTCCACTTGGAAGATCTCCTCCCTGACCCGGAGAAGGCAACCTAACCTTTTCCAGCTGAAGACCATGGTCTTGGATTTGGAGGCACTGATCCTCATCCTGGTCACTTCACACTCGGCTGCGAACCGCTCCAGTGAGAGATGGAGATCAGGATCTGATGAAGCCAAAAGGACCACATCATCCGCAAAAAGCAGASATGTGATCCTAAGGTCACCAAAAAGGATCCCCTCAACACCTTGGCTGCGCCAAGAAATTATGTCCATAAAATCTATGAACAGAATTGGTGACAAAGGGCAACCTTGGTGGAGTCCAACTCTCACTGGAAACGAGTCCGACTCACTAYCRGCAATGCGGACCAAGCTCTGACACCGGTCGTACAGGGACCTAAAAGCCCGTATCAATGAGCCTGGTACCCCATACCCCCGGAGTACACTCCACAGGAGTTCCCGAGGGCACGGTCGAACGCCTTCTCCAAGTCCACAAAACACATGTAGACWGGTTGGGCAAACTCCCATGCACCCTCCAGGACCCTGCTGAGGGTGTAGAGCTGGTCCAGTGTTCCACGACCAGGACGAAAACCACACTGCTCTTCCTGAATCCGAGATTCGATTATCCGACAGACCCTCCTCTCCAGAACCCCTGAATAGACCTTACCAAGGAGGCTCAGAAGTGTGATCTGCCTATAGTCGGAACACACTCTGCAGTCCCTCTTTTTAAATAGGGGGACCACCACCTCGGTCTGCCAATCCAGAGGAACTGCCCCCAATTCCACAATATTGTAGAGTCACATCAACCAACACAACACCACAATATCCAGAGCCTTAAGGATCTCCAGGCAAATCTCATCCACCCCCGGCACCCTGCCACCGAGGAGCTTTTTAACCACCTCAGTGACCTCGGCACCAGAGATTGGAGAGTCCGACCCAGGGTCTTCAGGCTCTGCCTCCTCATGGGAAGCTGTGTCGGTGGGATTGAGGAGGTCTTCGAATTATTCTTCCCACCGACCCAMAACATCCAGAGTTGAGGTCAGCAGTGCACCATCCCCACCATAAACAGTGTTGGTGGCGAACTGAGATGCCGGATGGTGGACCAGAATCGCCTCAAAGCAGTACGGGAGCCTTTTTCCATGGCCTCTCCGAACTCCTCCCACAAACGAGTTTTTGCCTCAGCGACACCGATTACAAACCACACTAAAGTTATTGTTAAGCCACTGCTTTAAATAAAAAATAAATACAGAGGGAAACTCACAGTATATAAAAGGCTTGATTCCATAAATTATTTTTTTGTTCCGCTCTGAGGATGTTTTCCTGTCCAGTTACCTTGAGCACAAATAAACTCATCATATTTTCTAGTGTATATGTCAGCTAATGTTTTTTTTTTCCCTGCAGGGTGACAGCGGGGGTCCTCTGGTTTGTTACGCAGAGAACAGGTACGTCCTGCAAGGAGTCACGTCGTGGGGTTTGGGATGCGCTAACGCCATGAAACCCGGCGTCTACGCTCGAGTCTCAAAGTTTACAGACTGGATCGATCGAACAGTTAAAGCCGGCTAAAAAGACCCACCAATAAATATGGAAGTGGCGTTGACAAACGATTGTTAATTCACAGAAATGAACATTCACTCGAAGGAAAATGTATTTTAAAAATCCATGTCCTTGTTTTGAAGCTGATTAAACAGTAGAAACACTTTAACTGTATTCTTGTCTTCTGTTTGGTAACCCTTCTCCCCTTCATTGGTCTTTTTCCTGAGAGAATCTTTTCACAGTAAACAAAATACAAAACATGATTTATTTTTAAATTTGTTTATGATTTTTCAACTGATTTATCAAAATGTTCTTTACAGGTTGAGATGGGGTTTTTTTTTTGCTCCATAACCAGCTGTAGTAAAATCTTTCTTTCAGTGCTGCTGTAAATTTCTAAACAGAATCTTAACTTTACTCTCTTAAATACACATCACAGGATTTTGCCACTAGAGGCCCTGCTAGTAGTGCTGATTTTTACCTCAATAGTAGCTGAAGGGAAACGCTGTAGTTGCAGAAAAGATCTTTGGATAATCAAGAGTATGAATATATCAGATCAACAAGAATAAAATTGTAATATATGTGAATTATATTAACACATCTATGGAAAAACGAAAACGATAAAAGTGTCTACAAACTAGGGATGATCCATTTTAAAACAAACATAAATTATCTGAAACAAAAATAAATTAATATATTTTACAGCAGAATTTACACAATTTAAGTTTATGTGATAGTTAAAATAATATTTAAAGAGGACGAAGCTCAGGGGAGCAGTTTTTAGTTTAGTTTCTGTTCTGAGCTGAACCGGAGACTTTATTAATCCTTTTAGCTGCATTTTCTTTGTTAAAAACGACTGGCGACAAATCGAACTTGTATTTCAGGTGGTTGTTTTGTAGCTGCTTWTGTTTGGAGACGGACTTCTRTCACTCTTTTTGACTTCTTCTGTCCAGCGGGTGCTGCTGAGCCCCTTCACCATAATAAAACACTCACAGACGGACACGCGTCACACTAGCCTCACGCCAGTCCCAGCTAGAGAGCTAGCTACAAGCTGCACATAATGTCAGACAGTTTGAATGTTGTGGACCGGATTTTGGCGAAGCCATTTGATGGTCTTCTTTATGAAGAAAAACTTAAATTTAATCAGCAGGGCTGATCAACTCAGATTAATTTGGTGCAAAAGGTGGGGAAATAGGTCTTTTCAGCTGTCCTGATATAACAGAGCTGGCTGCTGTAAAAGACTATAGAATAATCTGAAAAATGATTATAAAAGCATTGGATCAATTAATTTCTTTAAAAAAATGACCAAAGCAAAWTTGTTAAAGAAATATGAAATTGTTTAATTTGTATTTGTATGAGTCACTGTTTGAGGAGTTGAATTTTTTTAGTTTTGTTTTATTATTTGGTTTATTGTTTGAAATTAATATTTTTTGTAAATAAGAGCAGATATACGATCTTTTTCTTCTTCTGCTGCCTTTCATTTTATTTAATTTGTATTGTTTTGTTTTATGTAATGTTTTTTTTAATGAAATGAATAAATATTTCTTGAAAAGGAACGGTGGGTAGAATTTATAAACCGACATATTTTATTATGCAAGCCGAAATTGAGCTTCCCCTTCTTGAAAGACCAGCATCCGCCACTGTATCACACATCCTGTACATGTCCGCAAACAACGTAGTAGTCATACGCATCAAGTGATTCGTATGCTCGTAGCTTTTCTCTTGTGTACACGCTAGGTTTCTCCACCAAATACGTGCAAATATCAGGCCACTTACCAACGTCATCCTCCCATTAATAACTGTACACGGATCAGGAAGCTGATGGCCATTGCTCAAAGTTAACTTATTAAAGTAAGCTTTGCGCTCATTTATCGATAACCCGGTAGCGTAGCTTGATAATCCTCCACTAGCCGCCAGACTTACGTTGCCACGCTGCGCGCGCAGCTCCTTGATGGCGTAGGCTGTAAATGGGTCTATAAGGCTGAGTTCACATGAAACTCATCAGACTGAAGAAGTCTCTTGGAGGAGAGACGAAACGTTTCACTAAAGAAGAACCATCCAGAGGACCTACTGATTTTTTTCTTTTTGACTTCATGACATTGTAGTTCTGTTTTATTATTTTCATTTATTTAATAAATACACTGCCGTTAAACAACTTAGTACAATGTGTGTTTACTTTTTGAGATATGTCTATTTTGGAGTTGTAGCCCCCTGGAGAAAAATCCACCAGCCGCCACTGGTTTGCACTACTGTTTACATTTAATTTTCAGACCACTCTATGCTATATGCTCTACGCTGTTCTTGTTTCAATTCTTGGTACTTATATATTTTACACGTAGTGTGTTCATTTATATATTTATCTATCCCAGTTGTTAGGTTGTAGTATAATATTTGTACTATGCTGTAAATTTGGATGGGAGAGTAACAATTTCAGTCCTATGTATGTCTTGCACATGTGCAAAATTAACAATAAAACTACTTGACTTGACTTAAACTGGATAACTGTCATGGAAACCAGTGTCGTATAAAGTACCTCAAAGTGATACTTGAGTAAAATTACAAATATCTTATCATAAAAATACTTTGATAATAGTTAAAGTCTTCTCTAAAAATATTACTTGAGTAAAAGTCTTAAATTATCTGATATTTTTTGTACTTAAGTATCAAAAGTAAATTTCTGACACAAAATCTACTTAAGTATTAAAAGTAAAATTACTGAGTAAAAGTGAGCAGTTAGATTTTACAAAATAACATTTATTGGGAGGTGACTTCTCCAAAAAATATTTTTCCTAACGGCTTGCAGCTGTGATGGACTGTGTACAAAGTAATACGGTGTCAGAATGGTATATATTGATCCTTCTCATCCAAACACATTTAAATTCACTCCATCCAGGAGACACAAGATAGTTTTTTTTAAGTAAAAATAACTCAGAATAAAACAGGAGTAACGACTTTCTACTTCTTACCTGTTTTAAAAAAGTAGTGAGAAGAAAGTACAGATAATTGTGTAAAAATGTAATGAGTAAAAGTAAAAAGTACGCTGAAAAATAATTACTCAGGTAAAGTACAGATAACCAAAATTTCTACTTAAGTACAAAGTAACAAAGTATTTGTACTTAGCTACTTTACAACTCTGATGGAAATGCAGAGATTAGTGCTGAGAATCAGGTCACTCCGAGCTCTTATTTTGAAGGCCAACCGGCAAAACGCTACCGGAAGTCTTCTAGTGTCACTGCTGCTAACCTTATTATGGTTTTGTAGCTCCAAGCTAACGGTGTGTCTCGTGGCCTTCTGCTCAGAAGAGTTTAACTTATATTCAGCTGTAACAGGTCGGTAAATGCTGATGAGATGTGGAGACAGCAGGTAAAAACAGAAGAAGAAGAGAAGTCGGAGGATTTTATCAGAGCTAAAGTAGATGAAAACATGAAGATCCAGACAGAAACTGTTTACAGCCTCAACCATGAACTGCAGACATCAGGTTTGTGTGTTTTTATTCTTCCTCTTCAATGTGATCATGTTACAGTTTAGTAG
>NW_013952857.1:425338-428941 GCF_001266775.1 Austrofundulus limnaeus | reverse complement strand
TTGAATTGAATTGAATTGAAAAGATGTGTCTTCAGGCCAGTCAACAGGGAGAGAGAGGTGGTATTGTGTAATCCATGGGGTAGTGAGTTCCAGAGCTGCGGAGCAGAGTGGCTGAAAGCTCTGCTCCCCATGGTGCTAAGGAGGGCAGGGGGTACTGAGAGTTGGAGGGAGGAGGCAGATCTTAGAGAGCGGGACGGTGTGGAGATGTTTAGTAGGTTGGACAGGTAAGGAGGTGAAAGATTGTGGATGGCTTTGAAGGTGTGTAGGAAAATTTTAAAGATGATGCAGGATTTAACTGGGAGCCAGTGGAGCTGTTGTAGGACTGGAGTGATGTGGGCAGAGGATGAGGTTTGAGTGAGTACACGGGCAGCTGAGCTCTGAACCACCTGTAGTTTGTGAAGGGATTTATTGGGGAGGCCAAACAGTAGGGAGTTGCAGTAGTTGATCCTGGATGTTACTGTGTACAAGGATGGCAGTGGAGCAGGGAGTGAGTGAAGGACGGAGATGGTTAATGTTGCGGAGATGAAAATAGGCAGATCGAGTCACATTGTTAATGTGGGATGTGAAAGAGAGTGTGTCAAGGATGACACCTAGGTTCTTGACCTGAGGTGAGGGGAAAGAACGTTGTAAACAGTGAATTAAAGATGCTGGGATTTTGAAATGGAGTTTTTTGTCCCAACAAGGAGGAGTTCAGTTTTGTCATGGTTTAGTTGGAGGAAATTGTTAGAGAACCAGATGTTGAGCTCACAGAGGCAGTCGATAAGAGTTGAGGATGATAAGGTGGAGTTCGGTTTTGTCAAAATGTAGAGTTGAGAGTGTCATCGGCATAAGAGTGGAAATGAACACCAAATTTACGGAAGATGTGGCCAAGCGGGAGCAGATAGATTATGAAAAGTAGAGGCCCGAGTACAGAACCTTGGGGAACACCAGTGGAAATGGGTGAAGACTGGGACCGGAAGGACTTGAGCTGTATGAACTGAGTGCGGTCAGAAAGATAGGATTTAAACCAGTCCAGAGGGGTCTCTGAGATGCCGATAGAGGTTAGTCAGTCGATGAGGATAGGATGAGAGATGATGTCAAAGGCAGAGCTCAGATCAATGAGGATGAGTATTGACAGAAGTCCTGAGTCAGCAGCAAGGAGAAGATCATTAGTAATTTTAATAAGAGCAGTTTCGGTGCTGTGATGTGGTCAAAAACCTGATTGGAACTGTCCATAGAGGTTATTGTTAGAGAGGTGTGAGAGAAACTGATTAGCGACAACCTTTTCAAGGATTTCAGAGATGAAAGGCAGATTAGAAATGGGACGGAGGTTATTGAAGTTAGTCGGATCTAGACCTGTTTTCTTTATGATGGCAGCTGATTTAAAAGCTGTGGGAACAGTACCAGTCGTCAGAGAGGAGTGGATGATGTAAGATGGTAAGTCCAGAGCTTATTTGAAAGTTCTGTCACAAACACTGTGACGTAATAGTTCAGAAAACGTCATAGAAAATAGTGAAAGCAGGTTGAAAAATATGACCCAACAGAATATAAAGATATCTTTGCAGCACCAGGAGAAAACTCAATTAAATGTTTCTGCAACAGATTGTATTTAATGACTTGAATTCAGATTAGCCATTAGCTCATTAATCCTGTCAGAAACAACTGGGTAACACTTTACAATAAAGTACACAAAAAAGCGTAACTACTGAGGAACTACTCAGTATGTACCTACTGACTAGTTACCGAAGACACCAAATAGTAACTACTGAGAAGTTACTAAGGGCACAAGAGTAACTACTCAGAGACTACTGAGTAGTTACAAGAAGTAGTACTACTACAAACTTCTTTCCCTCTAAATTACATATAAAATGATTGTATCAGTGAAAACACAATATCATTTAATAAAATAATAGGTATTAAAGTTACTGCTGATTGAAATGAAACCTGAAATATAATGAAAATGTTTGTAAATGAGATTGGTTTGTATTGATGATGTATTTCTGTGGTCTCTTTGAGTCTTTATTGAGAAATATTCCAAACTTCCTGTTACTGACTGTGATGTTGGATCTGAGCTGGAAACTGGATCATCTTATTAAGCAGTAAATGAGTTGGTAAAGGTCACTACAGGTCAGTGAAAAACACACTCCATGCTGTCCCAGCTCAGAGAAAACATTGTTGAATAAAACTCAGCTAAACTCTCAAATAGAAAATGTCATTGTTGGAACAAGCAGCCAAAATAAACATTCAACTTCTCTCTGCACTTTAAATGGTTTCACCACATTTCTTAAGATGATTACAATGCTTTATCATTTTCTGCTCGCTAAATAAAAGTCATGAAGTGTCTGAAGTCCAAATACACACAGATTTATTGATCCCAGTTTAATGATTGATCTGAACCCAGAGGATCAAGCTGTGGCTCTTCTCTCAGCTGCTCTCTGTGTTCAGTCAGCAACATGAGAATCACTCCAAGTCCTTCAGAGATGTTCCTGCTTCTCCTCTCCGTCTCAGTCCTCTGTGACAAAAAGGAGCCTCCAACCCTCCACCCCGATCCCCCACCTGAGACCTGGCCTGGCTTCGCTCCTCTGGACGACGTGCGGCTCCTGACCAACGGCCTCCTGCAGCTGGGGCAGAGCATGAGGGAGTTCGCCCAGAAGACGAAGGGACAGATCAACTCCATCTTCCAGAAGCTGAACACCTTCCACCGCTCCTCCCACCAGCTGTCGACGCTGACCGGAGAAATCAAGGAGGAGGAGGAGGAACTGAAGAAGACCGCTGTGGCGCTGAAGGCCGACAACGATGCGATGGCGGAGCTGTCTGGCAGACTCAGCTCCAAGACGCAGAGCCTCCTGCAGGAGAGGAGCTGGCTGCAGAGCAAGGTGGACGGCCTGGAGGAGGAAGTGAGCCGTGTGTCTCTGGGCCTGCAGGCAGCAGAGGTCAGCAGCCTCAGGGTGAGTGACCCCAGCTCAGACATCAGCTCTTAGAAAGGATGTCAAAGATCTGAGTTATTAAACACAGATTGTTTAGATTCTGACTGAGATTTGTTGAGTTTTCTTCTCTTTGTTACTAAAGCTCAGACTGAAGATCAGTCAACAGCTCAGTGAGTCCATCTGACCTGCGAAGCTTAACTTCTGAGTGGTCTCAGGTGTCATGGTCTCTCTCTCGCTATTCTTTGCGGTTCCACAGTTTATGAGGATGATGAGCTCTTGGTAGAGCCATGTACCATAATCCTTCATGTGGTGATAATGGATTTAACAGAACTCCTGGATGTTTAGGAACCTGGAAGTCCTTTGGACTCTCCTGACTTGTTCTTTTCAATGATCTTCTCTCTGACTTGAATTAGGTCAGTCATTTTAAAAGGGGTGAATATTCAATCACCAATTTTACATTATATTTTTTAGTTTAATGTATTAGTAATACCATAAATATAAAAATATATACTCTGTAAAAAAAATTGCTTTCCATTCCACAATGAAAGTTTCCCATTTATATTTTTCTTTGTAGAGAAGGCCAGTTTATTTAGGATTTATGTCAGCAATAAAACATAAAACATCCGAGGAGGTGAATATTCTTTAAATGAACTGTAAAAAAATTCCCTGAATTCGTAAATGGAGACATATATATATA
>NW_013952857.1:422218-424432 GCF_001266775.1 Austrofundulus limnaeus | reverse complement strand
AGTATTGTGTGTATTAATATGTGTACTGTATGTCTATGTGTAGTATTGTTTGTATTTATATATATACTGTATGTCTATATGTAGTATTGTGTGTATTAATATGTGTACTGTATGTCTATGTGTAGTATTGCTTGTATTTATATATGTATTGTATGTCTATGTGTAGTATTGTGTGTATTTATATATGTACTATATGTCTATGTGTAGTATTGCTTGTATTTATATATGTATTGTATGTCTATGTGTAGTATTGTGTGTATTTATATGTGTACTGTATGTCTATGTGTAGTATTGTTTGTATTTATATGTGTACTGTATGTCTATGTGTAGTAGGAGTGTATTTATACATGTTCTGCATGTAGTATCAGAGCAGCAATGCAGTACTTTTGAGTACGTTCTTGTTTTTTTTTTAACAGTCAAACTAAATGATCCACTGAGTGTGGTGGTCAGGTTTTGTTTTTGGTCCATTGTGTTTTAGGATTAGGTTTATATTTGCCATCATTCTCCTGGCCTCAGTTCTCTGCTCCTCAGTGTTTGTCCGTCATCCTGCCACGCCCACTTCACCTGTTAGTTTCAGCTTATCACCTATTTATCTCTGTCACTATGTATTCTGTGTCCTTAAGTGTCCTTATTGTCTCATCACTTCTGCTTTTTCTGCTGGTCCTCAAGTGTTTGCTGCCTCAACAGCCTTTTTTTTTTAATAATGAATCAGTTTTCACAGCCTTCATGTTTGTCAGCAACTCTGACTTCCAAACTCCACTAATCCTGACACAAAATTTTATTTTATTTTCTGGGATTTCTTCTCCTGAGTTATATGTTGCAGTAGGTGTTTCACTGACAGTGTGATGAAGTCACGTGACCTGGATGACATAAACTGCATTTTAAACATTTACAGGATGCCACATGCAGGAGCTGTCATTAATACACAGGGTGGGTGTGCAGATCATTCCCGTTAACTAAAGTTTTTCTGCAAAAAAACTTTTTTCCCCACAGCTTACTGCCAGCATGGAAACTCAAGAGACCTTTGATAAGATGCCAAGATGCTCAAACTGCAGCATCCCTGTCTGAGCTCAGCCTCCAGCAACACAACCATCAGTGAGACGGAGAAACCAGCAGGAGGAGATGAAGAAAATATGACAAATATGTCAAACACCTGAAAATATTTCACAAAGCAAAGCTCATCAAGTCATGTCTCTTTATTTATGTAAAATTCCAAGCTAATATGCAACTAGAAGCACATTTGTTTGTATATATATTTGTATATAATTGTATTATCACTATTGTACTACATAGTTTACTCTCTGCAAATAACCTACAATACTATGAATAATTCTACTGTAAGGGTTTTCATGCAGACAGATAAAAAATAAATAAATTATTTTTCTGAGAGAAGATTCAAAATATGTCAAAACACAACAGAAAAACTTCAACTCATACTAAAAATGTGCTTTTCTCAGTTCAGTAACCACAGTGGGCTGAAATGTGTTCAACCTCTTTGGTATATTCATTTCTTTATTTACTCACAACCTGTACTTTTTATTGAATTCAATTTTGTAGTTACACAAAAAACTACAAAATGATTAATTTCCCTGGGAAAATCATTGTGAAAAGTGGTGAGTGGTTATGTTATGTATTCTCTTATGCCAGCTTATCCATGCTAGTTGCTAGCCTCTTCAATGCTAACACAAATGAATAGTCTCCTTCCGTTAGCCAATTCCGGCCTCTCAGTTACCAGGACCAGCTGCTCAGTTACCGGTGCCAGCCTACCATTAATCAGATCAACACTTGGTTTAGGAATAGATATAGCCTCCTGCTACAAGGATGTAGCAACACCGGTTGCACAATTGGCGTAATTTGCAGTAGGGTAAGCATTGTTTTGACCCCCACAACGTTTTTATCCATTCAATATAACCCCTCTTCCCCAAAAAACATAATTTGCTGTAACACGGACCTGATTTCAATATTTACAATGTCATATATGCATTTAAGCTTAATGTCTGAAAATAACACGCAGGTTTTTAGTCTGCTCTTGTTAAATTTTGGCTGTATTTGTTGAATCGTGTTGTAAATTCTTTACTAGCCCAATTGCAGTGCACCAGGAGGTAAATACGGTATATAAGCTCAGAAAATTGTGAAATTTAGGTATGTCGCATAACACATCCTAAAAATGTAAAACATTTGTTACCGATGGAAAAAAAATTGTGTGTGTGTGTG
>NW_013952857.1:416567-422194 GCF_001266775.1 Austrofundulus limnaeus | reverse complement strand
GAACAAAAAAGGTGCAGAGCATACAAAGAAAACAGGAAAGCTTATAAATCATGGTAAAAAAAAAAACATTATATTTTAAGCCCCAAATATCCTGATTCATTTTATAAATGTAAATGATTCAATAAATAAGTAAATAAATAGGCAGAGAGCATAACCCCACAATGGTAGACCTATGTTTATGCCCTTGTACATTAGTCATAATTTTGGCCCTCAAACCGCACCATGTGGGCAGGATCTCATGATGTCATTTGTTTTGCAGACACCTAAAGACTGTAATCTGTTACCGGTGCAAAATCTAAATCTGTGTTCCGATCTGTGTTACCCTGCTTTCTTCTGACTATTGTGTATTTTTACAATC
Source organism: Austrofundulus limnaeus (assembly GCF_001266775.1). Taxonomy (NCBI): domain Eukaryota; kingdom Metazoa; phylum Chordata; class Actinopteri; order Cyprinodontiformes; family Rivulidae; genus Austrofundulus; species Austrofundulus limnaeus. Next base: position 421,836 of record NW_013952857.1, on the reverse strand, counting down.
TCTTTTTCTTTGTCCTGTTTAACAATAAACTTGTAACTAAAGCTTCCGGAGTCTAAACCTAGTATGTCTCACTCAGAATGCACCTATATACTGTACGCTAACAGTTAAACACTAATGTCCTGCAGGATAGAGGCCTTCCAGGACCAGGACTGGACTCTCATGAAGTGAGTATTCACTGGAGGAGAGAGAGGTGATCAGAGCAGACCTGAGTGGACATGTTGGTGAAGGAAACAGAAGAGATGAGGAAGTGATGGACAGGTTTGGTGTCAAGGAAATAAAAAACCCAGGAAGGACAGGTGGCGGATTTTTTCAAGAGAATGGAGATTATGTTTCTGGATCAGGACACAACACCTTCTGTGTTGAAGAGGTAACCTGACGGAGACCAGACACTGTAAGGTTGTGGCAGAGGAGAGTATCAGATGGAGAGTGGAGGAAGTCTGAAGAAGGCGGAGAAAAGGTCAGAAAAGAATAAATGCAGAAAAGTTTCAGGAGTGATTTGTGACAAACAGGTGGAAGCAAAGGTTGAAGCAAAGGTTTCCAAGAGACTAAGTGAGACCAGCTGTGTTGTACAGTTTGAAGACAGAGACAGGGACAAAAAGACAGGAGACAGAACTGAAAGTGTCAGAGCTGAAGATGTTGACAGAGAAGATTAGGGATAAAATCATCAGAGCCTGTCCATTGTTGTTGTCTGCTTTTAAAAACCCTAGAGGGCAGTATTGTTCAGGGCAAAAATCTTCTGTGATTATGTTTTGGGCAAAAATAGATTTGACAAATTATTTTGGTGCTGCTATCAGACACTTTCCTAAAGCCACAAATATTCTCATTTCTCACGATGTTTTTGATACCTTCTTTTTTCATTAGAAGTATTCTTCTGCTGAACCCTTTGATGAGCAAGGCCTTCATTCTTTCTGAACAGCTGCAGACCTTCACACATTAATAGACTGCCCTTACAACACCTCAGTACACGGTCTCCAGCACACCCAAACACGCACATACACAACTCTTTGTGACAGGGCCTGCAGCCCTGACAGTGATCTTCCTGCACACATGTGGAGAAGCTTCTTCAGTTACCCCCCTGTCTCTGCACACACCAGTGTGAAAGGTTATTTTGAGCCGCAGAAGAACCAGAGTAACCCTGTGCCTCCGATGAAAGAAAAGGAGGAGTCGAGCGCCAGCCTTCCCATTCCGCACCATTCCTCCATGTCAAGTGACAGGGAAACGGAAGGTCCCTGCTCTCTACAAAGCACATTTCCCTGGACCCTCATCTTGAAACAATGGAGAGTGGTCCTCTGCAGGTGCTGACCATCCCTACGAGCCCCTACCCTGACCAGAGACCCGGTGTCAATGGCCTGAGGAAGAAGGTTTATGTGTTTCAGACCAGGAGAAACTATCTGCACAACTTCATCCAGAGCATCTTCTCCTCCATTGACTTACCTGACCGGCAGGGTTCAACCATGGTGGTGGGAGGAGATGGACGCTTCTTCAACAGACCTGCTGTTGAAGTCATTGTTCAGATGGCAGCTGCCAATGGGGTCAGTCAGTGCTGTTGTGTTGTGTTTGTGTGTGCACGTGACAGTTCAAACAACCACACGCATGTCAGGATTACCTGCCGCATCAGTTCATGTTGTTACCTTTAGTGGCAACACGATGGATCAGTGGCTAGCACTGATGCCTCACAGCAAGAAGGCCCGGGGTTCGATCCCTGCTTTGGACCTTAGGTCTTTCTGTGTAGAGTTTGCATGTTGTCCTCCTGATTGTGGGTTTTTTTTCCAGGTACTCCTGTTGTCTCCCACAAGCCAAGCATGTACATTATGTTGCCTTCAGGCCCAGTGATCTGTGGTCAAAGAGGGATTTTCCTGCTCAAATGATAAAGGTTAATAAATACCTTTGTATAGTCACTGATTGTGACAGAAGTGCATGAAGCAGTGTCATGTGGTGGCGTTTGGGAGACTAGTGTCAGATTAAATGTTTTGCTTTCAGACATCCAAACAATAAATGAAGATTATAAAAAAAATAGTTTAGAAAAATAGCCACATATTTCTCTGTAAGTCACCAAAAGTATCAAGTAGATAATGTTATTACATGTAGCAGTAGTGGTTGTCATAGTAGTATTAGTAGAAACAGTAGTAGTAGTAGTAGTAGTAGTAGTAGTAGAAATAGAAGTAGTGGTTGTAGTAGTGGTTGTTGTAGTTGTTTTAGTAGTGGTAGTAGTATTAGTGGTGGTACTAGTAGTAGTTGTTGTTGTGGTAGTAGTAGTGGTTGTACTAGTGGTAACGGTTGTTATAAAACTAATAGTTGTAATAGTGGTGGTAGTAGTTGTTTTAGTAGTAGTAGTAGTAGTAGTAGTAGTAGTAGTAATAGTAGTAGTAGTAGTAGTAGTAGTAGTAGTAGTAGTAGTAGTAATAGTGATGGTAGTATTTGTTTTAGTATTGGTAGTGCACTGGTAGTAATAATAGTAGTTGTTTTAGTAGTAGAGGTGTGATAGTTGTAGTAGTGGTAGTAGTAGTAGTAGTAGTAGTAGTAGTAGTAGTAGTAGTAGTAGTAATAACGATGGTACTACTAGTAGTAGTTGTAATAGTACTAGTAGTAGTAGTAGTAATAGTGATGGTACTAGTAGTAGTAGTGGTAGTAGGGGTAGTAGTATTATTAGTAATAGCAATGGTACTAGTAGTAGTGGTAGTAGTAAAAGCGATGGAACTAGTAGTAGTAGTAGTAGTAATGATGGTACTAGTAGTAGTGGTAGTAGTAATAGCGATGGTACTAGTAGTAGTGGTAGTAGTAATAGTGATGGTACTAGTAGTAGTAGTAGTAGTAATAGCGATGGTACTAGTAGTAGTAGTAGTAGTAGTAGTGGTAGTAGTAGTAGTAGTAATAATGATGGTACTAGTAGTAGTGGTAGTAGTAAAAGCGATGACACTAGTAGTAGTGGTAGTAGTAATAGTGATGGTACTACTAGTAGTGGTAGTAGTAATAATGATGGTACTAGTAGTAGTGGTAGTAGTAATAGTGGTAGTACTTGTTTTAGTAGTAGTAGCAGCAAACAGAGGAAGTGTAAAACTGGTTGTCAGGAGTGATGAGAGGCTTGTGAGGGATGGTGGTGCAGGACTCGTACAAGAACAAAGAGATGTGTGTAGGTGTGTGTTTGGAGTGACAGGTGGGTTTAGTGTGGGGGTGGGATTACATCAGGTGTAAACACTGAGCCTCTTCTTCTTTGTTGTGATGGACAGGTGCACAGATGAGGTCAGCCAGGAGTCCCTGTGTTCTATGATGTTTGCAGATGTCGTTTATAAAGAGAGTTTGGAGCAGGTGGAAGAGAGTCTGGGGAGGTGAATATTTGCTCTGAAGAGAAAAGGAATGAAGTCACTCAGTAGAAGTGGATGGAGATGGTTTGAGAGGGTTAGTGTGACAGAGGAGGATGCTGGGTTGGAGGCAGGTCATCCTCTGTGGTGACCTCTAAATGTACCAGCAGATAAATAAAGCTTATTTTTAATGTGAGAAGACACCAAGCTTTAGTTTGTGATGTTTATTTGGTTTAATGAAATAACGACTTGTTTATGCTAAAACTTGGTCTTAAATCTAAAACACCAAACCTGGAAGTCATGGCCTTTCTCAGACCTCCCCTCCTCAGCTGTAATGAGAAACTCGTTCATCCCACCCAACTTCCAACACTCCTGCGTGACATTTCTGCAGATTGGTCGCCTGATCATTGGACACCACGGGGTAATGTCAACACCGGCCATCTCCTGTGTGATCAGGAAATACAAAGCCATCGGCGGTATCATCCTCACTGCCAGCCACAACCCTGGTGGACCTGATGGAGACTTTGGCATTAGGTTTAATACTGCAAATGGAGGTAAGGTAACCTGAGAGAAGGAAGCAGGCAAAGCCAACAGCCAAATGCAACATAGTGTCAGAGATTAAAGCACAAGGCTGCTTTTAGAGATGTGGCTTGGAAAAGACAAAATAGTCAGGGGTAATTGTAACAGCAAACCTTTTCTGTTGCTTTCAGGGCCTGCGAAGGAGACCATCACAAACAAGATTTTTCAGCTCAGCCGGACCATTGTGGAGTTTGCCATTTGCCCCGGACTGCGTGTAGATCTGAAAAATCTGGGAAAACAGACGTTTGATCTGGAGAACAAGTTTAAACCTTTCACAGGTGATGTGAAGCATCAGTCCTGTCAATTTAAAACATAAAGAACCTAGAAGAAATTCTGAGAAAAGGAGAATATGTGGATAAGATAACTTGATGTAGTTTATATTAAATATTACATTATGTAGTCTATTAAAAATCAATAGTTTATTACGTATAACACTGTAGTGTTTTAATAAAAAACAAGGTTTTATATTTGTTAACATTTTCCAAAGAATTTACTCTGTGTATTAGAAAATCTATACCTGTAACATTAAACAGAGGCAGAGTCCCAGTACTTAAAAATGTAGCTTTGTCAGTTTCAGTTCACATTTTCATCCATGGGAACAAAACATCCTACATGTAAAACAAGCCGAGAAAGATCCTAACGGCCACTCATTTTTAATTTGGTTTGAGAAAACTTATCAAATGAGACACAAAACAGTTTAAAAAAAAGACGGTCCAGCTGTCTTTGTTTGAAGGATTACTTGTAGTGGATGACTAAGACCGTTCACCAGTATAAGATTTACCTAAAGAAGTTAAATGTGAGGCACACATTTATTAGGGGTGCAACAATACATGTGCCCGTATCAAACCATTCAATACAGTGCTTTAGGTTCAATACACACTTGTATCAAACAATACAGATTTTTAAAAATTATTTTATAAACTTGTCTTCTGAAGATGTTCTGTGTTGAAGGATCAGAGGATCTTTATTCAACTACTCTATCTAGGCTATATTTTCGAGCACAGATTGAGAAACTTGCTGTTTCAGCAAAATTTAAGTTTACATTTAATTAAAAAACTGTACTTTTGAGGTTAAACAAATGTTCATTAATAATTTCAATAAATTACAAGTTAAAATGGCCGTGGAAATTTTGGTGATTTGTATCAAAAAAAAATATTGAACCCGCTGGCCGGGGTGGTCGCCAGGTTCCGGCGGGTGTCGGCTGGGGGTGTACCCCTGGCCGTTTGCGGTGGTTGGGGGATAGTCGGGGCGTGGCCTTGCTGGGGCGTGGGTGGCCGGTCGGGTCGGCGAGGTCTAGGCCGGGACTTGGCCATCTGCTCCTCTCCACCCCAGGACAAATGGGTTTACCTCCTGGGTTCGGATGTGGGCCGCTCTCTGCGGCGGCGGTGGGG
>NW_013952857.1:413223-415963 GCF_001266775.1 Austrofundulus limnaeus | reverse complement strand
GTCTCCCCTATGGTTTGACCTGGGGGTGGGTGTGCGGCTCTTCTCGTGAAGGTGTACCTGGGGGCCCGATGCTTGGGGTTCCTCCTGGGGTCTTTGGCTCTGGCCTCCCCTTATGTCTGCCTCGTGCCTTGGGGGTCAGCTCTGAGACTCCCCCACAGTCACTATTATACATTCTGTTGGAGAAATCCTGTAAATTTATGCTTGCTCACAACCGCACACAGACAGGTGTTCAGATCTGAGGGGTTCTGAATGATCACCAGGTATATATAGGTGGGTGTTTGTTTATCTGTCTAAATGTATATATGTATGCTTTTGCTAAGTTTTGTAACCTTTATTCTTTGCAGGTGTGCAGACAGATGTTGGATGTACTGTATTGTTTTCTTGACTTATATCTCACATATCATCAATTCTTTCTTTCACTTTTTTCCATTACATTGTAACTTTTCTTTCCTTTCCTTCTTTTTTCCTTTCTTTCTTCTTCTTTCTTGTCTATCTAAAAAAACACTGATGATGAAGAAGCTAAGAATATTCAGATATTTAGTACTGCTTTCTACTGAAGTGGTATAAAAATTTGAACCGTGAGACTAAAGTTTCGAACTGAACCGAATCATGAATTTTCTGTACCGTTGCACCCCTAACATCTATCCCAGGATTAAGTCCCACAGTGGTCTGTGGAAAACCAGTGATGTACAGGGTGGAAGCCTGTACTAGCATTTCTTCTGCGGTGTTACTATCAGTGTATGAAGTGATCAGAAACTTGTAAATAACCAATGAAAGAATAGTTACATTAAAACCCAGCATACCATTGTTTTTCTTGTGAAATTATCAATAAGTCTGATGTGTCACCTGACCCTCTTCCCATTGAAAAATCTAAAATTGGATCCAAAATGCCCACCATGGTCACCACCCATCTTGAAGTTTCCCCCTCCCAAATATCACCAACCATTCCCATTTTATTGAGGTGTATCCATACAAATGACCCACCCTGTACAATGAATTGGTTTACACATTTGCCACGATTAAGTGAAAAAACAAAAACACTTTTTTGAGCAGTAGCAACAATAAACATGGGTTTTGGGCAGAAAAAGCTGATTTTTTTGTTATTATTTTATCTGCAACCTGGCCAAGCTTATTTTCTTTTCAGCTTTGAAATCTCAGTATTATATATATATTAAATAATAATATAAATATTGTTTGAGGTTTCCTCTTTAAAATAACTGTATATTATATAGTAGAATAACCCATAATTAGGAATCAGACCAAATATCAATGAGTTTTCCTGATTAAGAAGACAAATCAAGTCATATCTCAAGAATCACTCATGATTTCAGGATGATCCAGGTTTCAAAATGTAGCTTAAAAAGCTTTAAAAAAATCTGAAATGTGCTGAGGTCATTTTGACCTAATTTGACTGAATCCTCAGAAAGAGAATTCAGATTGTTTGGAGACACCTGAGTTTTAATAAGAAATAAGGAGCTACATGAGAAGTCTTCATCCTGAAAAACTCATTTTAACATGTTTTATAAAAAACACTGTTTTGATACGGTTCTGTTTAAATCAGATTCTGCAAACATTAGCTTCAGGCTCAAATAAAATATGTGATTTCTGTTTGTGACGTAAGAGATGAAGAACTGAAGACAGTACTCTGCTACTTTACTTGCATCTGGCATTTTTTAAAAACAGAACTTTTCTTTTAAATTTCTCTCTCTTTTTAATCTACGTGTGGTTTTTGTGTCTTTTTTACCTGCTCAGTGGAAATAGTTGATCCTGTTGAATCGTACGCTAACCTCATGAGGAACATCTTTGACTTTGCTGCTCTGAAGGAGCTTCTGTCTGGAGAGAACCACATCAACATAAGACTGGATGCCATGCATGGAGGTGAGAGAAAATGACAGAAAAACAAGAATTTAATTTTACTCACTTTTTAATACGCCAAATTTTCACTTGTATTCACACATGTAAATATATGTATATAGTAAAAACACTCTGGAGTTTGTAAGGCCCATGCTTTATTATCTTGTGGCCATGATATTTATGTATATTTTTTATCCATTGTCACCAGCATGCTCTGATGATGGAGATAAAATGTGTATTTTGAGTTAAAGTTAGTTTCTGAGCAATTACACATCCAGTTATTTCACTTGGCCATTTCAGAACTGGTTGGAAAACATTTTTGTACAGTCCTGCACAAACTCCATTAAGACTAGCATTTAGCATGGATGCTAACTGCTAACCATTCTAATGTGTTTTTTTACATGTAGCTAGTTTTTTCCCTGTGTTTGATGTGAAAGTGATCTAAACACTTTTCTTTATGTTTAGCTAAGTTTTTAAACGGTTCATTGTATCATTTATTGTTGTATTAAAAAGTGACATTTCTTGAAGGAATGAATATTACTCACTGCCTTGTTTGCCAAAGTCTTAAACAACGATATTGCACAAACTCTAAGCATTCAGATTATGAGTTGGGAATGACTCTCACTTACTACCTCACCAAATTTGAGTTCAAAATCTGTAAAAAAAAAAAAAAAAAAACTGAGTTATAGCTATTTTTGTAAGGTGGATTAGCTGCTTTGGCCATCTCGAATCAAATTAACTTCTGATTTTCACCAGTTGTTGATCCAATAATTTATTATTCATTGTAAAACTTTCTGATAGTTTCATTCAATTCATGAAAGATTCTGAAAACAGACAGAGGAATACACACACACACACACACACACACACACACACACACACACAC
>NW_013952857.1:406433-412169 GCF_001266775.1 Austrofundulus limnaeus | reverse complement strand
ACACACACACACACACACACACACACACACACACACACACACACACACACACATTCGTTTGTTCTTCTGTCTCCATGGGGACTTTGCATTGACGTCCAGTCATTTACCAGTCATTTCTAACTCTTATCCCTAAACCTACCCTCTGACCCACTAACAGTATTTCTCCCAATGGGACCAGGCTTTTGTCTTAACAGTGGGTCCTCACCAGGCTGTGTGTACTGGGAAAATGGCCAAAAATCATCCCCACTAGGTAGAAAAAAACGTGTACACACACGCATACACACAAGCAATAACACACCTGCCTTTCATGGCAGTGAGTGATAAATCAGAGGGGCTGTGATCAGACTTAATATTATTTTTGAAGAAGTGATATGAGTGTCAGAAATGAGATTTCTGATCAGATGATTGGATCTGTTCTGATTGTTCTCCTGAAACAGAGACACAGCTGAACCGTGGTATCGATGGTAGAGACACTAACAGTATATTAGGTCTGACTTGTCCAATGACTTGCTGATCTTCGTCCTTCTTTCCTGTTCTGTCTGCTCCGCAGTGGTTGGGCCTTATGTGAGGAGGATCCTGTGTGACGAGTTGGGTTGTTCTGCCAGTTCTGCCATTAACTGTGTTCCCATGGAGGACTTTGGGGGTCAACACCCCGATCCCCACCCTATGTACGCTACAGATCTGGTTGACAGCATGAGAGACCAACAGTTTGATTTTGGTGCAGCATTTGATGGGGATGGGGTGTGTTCATGTTCTCATTTTTACACTAAAGGGAAACGATTTTTTAAAATCCTGACTCGTATTTATTGTTCAGGATTTCAAAGCTCTGTGTGCTTGGCAGGACCGGAACATGATCCTGGGTAAACACGGTCTCTTCGTCGCCCCGTCTGACTCGGTGGCTGTGATCGCTGACAACGTCTTCTGCATCCCCTACTTTCAGCGTACGGGCGTGAGGGGCTTCGCTCGCAGCATGCCCACCAGCACGGCGTTAGACAGGTAAAACTTCGGCTCAGTGTTTCAGCGACCATTTTGTTCATCACGCTTCAGTCGGTATCGTCGGACTTCATGTCTGTTGCCAAGAATTCTCTGCCACTGAATTTCCTGCAGAGTAGCCAAAGCAACCAAAATAGATCTGTACGAGACTCCAACTGGGTGGAAGTTCTTTGGAAACCTGATGGATGCCGGCATGCTGTCTTTGTGTGGGGAGGAGAGTTTTGGAACAGGTACGGCTTTTGTTTAGGCATATTTTTGGATCAGAAACGCTCCTGTAAAAAATGTGGGTGTTAAATTTGATGTAATTGATCAACTTTCAGGAGGAGATCACATTCGAGAGAAGGATGGGCTTTGGGCTGTGCTGGCATGGCTCTCCATCATTTCCACTAAACGGCAGAGCGTGGAGGAGATTCTGAAGGAGCACTGGCTAAAATATGGAAGAAACTACTTCACAAGGTGTGTGTGTGTGGGGGGGGGGGGGGGGGGTCCCACGTCCCACGTCCCACATTGTGCCTTGTTTCTGAACGATTCCACACAATACTTATTCCTGGAACATATTTCTTTCCAAACAGCTTTTGATGCAAAACAAAACAAAATGCCCATTAGAAAACTTTAGTGTCTCATAGGATGATTTTTTCATTAAAAAAAAGCTAAATTTCTTAGTTTTTTTAAAAACATCATGGTCTAATTTCTTTTTTGGCCTTGTTTAAAACATTTACCATGTTCTAAAACTACATTTTTAAAACTACAACTACCCTAGCTTACTTGGAATTTGAATTAAAGAATGATTTATTCACAGCACTCACACTTAAGATCATTTTTTCTTCTGTATGTTTTTCAGCATCTAATTTGTTCCACAATTTTTGTGCTATTTCAAGATTTGATTTATCAAAAAGTTCAGCTCATTTATACCAAGTCTGTTATAACTTTTGGTATTTCAGCTATTTAGTTTTTTTTAATTATTTCACTTTTTTGCCATTGAAAATGAATGGAGCTGTTTTCAACATCAGTAAAATCATTTATAATATTTCTAAATCTTTACAACACCACATTTTGTTCTGCTTATTCTCTTCTTCACTTTCTTGTGCAAATTGTAGCTACTTTTTTTTCAAAATTAAGCTTTTATCTGCTGTTTCAGATAAAAAATTGGCTTCTTTCTGTTATTCTTCTGCTATTTTCTGCTCTTTATGCTTCTTACAGATGCTTTCTGATATATTCAGCTATTTGTTGCAATTTAGCTAAAGTTCAGCTGTTATTAGCTAAAGCTAGCTGTTTTAAGCTAAATACACAACTTATGTTTTAGCAGTTTTACATAAAATTTTGGCTGTTTTAGCTATTTTTCTACAAATTGTCAGTTTTTAGTACTTTTATGCATTTTTTTCTGTTAATTTTTATTTTTTTACAACATTTTCACTATCTGGGTGCTAATTTCTACTTGTTCAACCTGCTACATTCAGCTTATTTTATGCTAATTTTTGCTTTTCTACTACTATTTTAACCATAGATGAGCTTGTTTTTGTTTTTCTTTTGCTTTCTTCTAGTTTTTGTGCCTTTTTCTGCTAATTTGTGCTATTTATAATTCTTACAGATGCTTTCTCCTACATTTAGCTTTTTTAGCTTTCAGCTTTTTTCTGCTTTCCCTTTTCTTCCTTTTTATGTTTTTCTGCAAAGTTGTGCTTTTTTGCTTCTTCTAGCTTTTCAAATTGAATTTGCATTAACAGTTTTGTTATTAAATATTTTCAGCTCAATTTCAGCAGCTTTTAGATTAAGTTTTCAGCACAAAGCATTCACACCAGCATTTTCATATGAAATGCAGTTTCTGTAGTTAGCATAGTTACTGACAAATTTGTAAATTTATTATTGAAACCACAAAAGCAAAATTTGGGATTGTTTTTCTCTAACATTTTGGTTAGTCATCGTTTCAACCCAGGAACAAGACCAAAGTGAAATTTAGAAAAGTATCAAATGTAATGTAATGTAATCAGCAGTTTGTGTTGGTGTACAGTGAACTGCAATAAAAGTCATCAAATCACTCTGTGCTGCCATCAAGTGGGTGAGATATGTCATTGCATAGTTTTTTTCCTTACAATTAAAGATTCAAAGCTTTTGTTTTTTTAAAAAAAGATCTTGTTCTGAACTTGGGGAGCTGTTTCATTATTTGATGCACAAAAAGACATATTTATTCATATAAATTCAAATACCCAGTGAAAAAAGATATGCAATAAAAGTGACCCAGAAACTATTAATGCACTTTTGAATTTAGAGTTATGATATTTCTGGGAAATCAATAATTTTTCAGTCTTGATGTGCAACTTTTAGTAATCCTGCATCTCCTACCTGATGGTAGCAGGCTAGCAGATGATGTCAGGGGCTCTTTATCGTGTTCCTGTCCCTGCTCAGGTCATCAGGATGCATCTAAATCATCCAAAGTGGGCATTAAACAACCAACCGTTTATTCTTTTTGTTTGTTTTGTTTTGTTTTTTCACAAAACGAATGAGGCGAAATAAACAAATTGCCTTTTTTTATTAGGAAATGAGCTGATTCTAAACTTTAAAGCTAGTGTTGTAGTACTTGAAACTGGTCTTGGTCTTAAGACCGGTCTCAAGACCAGTTTTTGATGGTCTTGGTCTCGTCTCGGACTCGACAGCATTTATACTCGGTCTTGTCTCAGTCTCGGACATTGAGGACTTAGAATTTCATTTCAAGACCAGTCAAGTCCACAACTGTGGAAATATCACTAAACAGACAGATTATTGTTCAGTTTATTAGTTAACATTTTTGCTTTCATTGGATTTAAAACATACTGATTCAAATCCAAAACTGAGTCATTGCTATTTATGTATTTTTGTTACTAGCTGTCACCAAATACTTTTCCCCAAACTGTACATGTGTACAGAATACTCCATCATTTAGGGCACTTTTTTTTAAGCTGGTCTTGGTCTTGGTCTTGTCTCGGTCTCGCCCTCCCTCGGTCTTGGTCTCGACTTGATCCAAACCCTAAAAGTCTTGGTCTTGTCTTGTCTTGAGACACTGTGGTCTTGGTCTTGACTTGGTCTCGGGTTAGGTGGTCTTGACTACAACACTAGTTAAAGCCATGTCATACAAAATGTATCGCTTCGAGTGTGTTGACCAAATTTTAGTTGAATATTTGTAAAATTGATTAAAATGTAGCCATTTTTATGTTTTCTAAGATCAGTTTTCATCTTGACTTGGATTGACTCCAACATAGCTGTCACTCTAACTATGGCTTTCTGAAGCTTTCCTTCCAATCCATCCATTGGTTCATGAGATATTTTGCTAACAGACAAACCAACACACAGGGTGGTGATGGATAATAACAAATAACATCAATCCTTCTATACTCCACACTGTGCTCCAGATGCCTCAGTGCAAACAGCATGAAGTGGACCTGTTGGTGTGGATCAAAGAGAGCCTGTGGGCTGACTTTAATGTACCGAAGGAAAAGTCTTCATTTATAAAAAATAAATTACAAGGAAACTCAACATATCTGCTCTCTAGTTCTTTAGCTAAAAAGTGTGGTTATAAAATTGCATTTATCTTATTTATTTAACAGAACAATATAGAAGTGTTAGTAAGTAATAGATCCAGTTCTCCTGCTAATGAGGTGTGGAAAATACCACGTCTTCTGGTTAAAGTGGAACTGCTGTTGCTCAATGAAGAAAGGACTCTGAAAAAACAGGCTGATTGAATAGCAAGAACCTTTATTTTTGCAGTTCAGAAGATTACAGCCAAAAAACCTAATTGTGGCCTTCAGTGCCAAATGATTCACCAAGTAAGAAAGATGAAGAACGAAGGCCAAGAGCGGGGGCGTACAAGGCTCTTTATAGGTTTTCCACAGGTGTACATAAATCTTGTCACAGTATACCTTAAGCGTTCTTCTTTCCTAACATGGTAAAATGTGCCGAGCTCTAAAGCTGGAAACTGAGAGGCCTCACATCTGTGCATTCCTGAGACAAGGCCCCCCCCCCCCCCCCAACTCTTTGGACACTACACTAACAAGTGTAAGATTCAAACTAACTAATCAACACTCATTATTTCTCAGGTACGACTATGAGGATGTCGACATAGACGCAGCGTGCGACATGATGGAGGATTTAGAGATTCTGATCACAGACAAATCTTTTGTGAAGCAGAGGTTTGCTGTCGAAGACAAAATCTACCAGGTGGAAAAAGCCGACAACTTTGAGTACACAGACCCAGCTGACAGCACCATCTCCAGGAACCAGGTGGGTTCTGCTCCATCAGGACTCAGACGTTCACCGGACCTGTGCAGTTTGTTGTCTCCTGCACTCACAGTGTGTGTTCTCTGCAGGGACTGCGGATTATCTTCTCTGATGGTTCCCGCATCATCTACAGGCTCAGTGGGACGGGTGCTGAGGGGGCAACTGTTCGCATTTATATCGACAGCTACGAGAAGGAACTCATTTTTGAGGAGACACAGGTAAAAGTAGCAAACAGCGAGGTGACTTTTGTTCTGTTTGAGCCACACGGCTGAGAGAACACAGGTTATTTCATATAAAAATGATCAAATTGAAAGTTTAGTCTCTTCTCACGTCTCTAACTCCATCCTCTGTGTTTGGAGCAGGTGATGCTGGCTCCACTCGCAACTATCGCCCTCAAGATTTCTCAGCTTCATCGCAGGACGGGTCGAAGTGGCCCGTCAGTCATTACCTGAGGCCCCGCCCCCTTTCCATTTAATTTCACAATCTTTCATGTTATGC
>NW_013952857.1:404365-405843 GCF_001266775.1 Austrofundulus limnaeus | reverse complement strand
CAACTATTTTTGGATGATAAACATTTGTATCTGGTCAACTTTTATTATTTATTATTCTACATTTATACATTTTAGGCAACTAAGGCAAAAATGTAATTAATTTAGAAATTTTTTTCAGGACCCCACCTTGATGTTTCAGGACCCCACTTTGGGTCCCGACCCCAACTTTGGGAACCACTGCCTTATAGCACCAAGTTTTCATTTTATCATGTTTTCAGGACTGAGTCACAGACAAAAAGCAGGGATTCAAAACCAGTATCAAATAACACATTGGGCTTTATTTACTTTTAATTTTTTTTAACATCCATCCATCAATTTTCTAAACCCGTTTCTTCCTTTCAGGGTCTGGAAAACGAAACGAAGCAGACATGTTTTTTTTAACATGTCTGCTTGTTTTGCGTGTCTGTGACATCATGCGTAAAATCACTCCATACATACATATTCTTTGGTTTTATTCCTGATTGCACAGGTAAAGGTTTGTGATACTCAGACACGGGCGTAACTTTGTGCTGAAAGTTGGTGGGGACGCACCGTGGGGGACGGGGTCTGACGCACCCACAGTTGTGCGACCAGGGTTTTCTGTTGTTCATGTCTTCAGTGTGTGCTCAGTTTAACTGTCTGCACCCATCAACAACTGAACACCAAATGTTTCTGTTGTGATGCAATAATACTCAAACCATTTTAACTGATATTATGTTCACCATCATTCAGCCGTGTACTGTACCAGTCCTTACCAGTCCTTTAGACTCACTGAGAATACAGTTTGACAATCAGCCATAGTTTCATACAGAGACACACAGGTGGAGCACAGGTGTGTTGCTTTATCCTCTCACATACAGTAAGTCTTATATGTGTGTAAAGGACACACTGGAGGGGGGTCTGGGGGTCCTCCCCCAAAACATTTTGAATAATGATGAGAAATAATGAGTGTTGAATAAAATTTTGAATAAATTAGAAGCTTTCCCTGATTTCTAATGTATTTTAACAGGTTGTTAAAGATACTTTTACCTACATAAATAAAGACCTGATTTAATGACTGGAGACAGATTCATTAAACTAGTTGCATCGTCCTGTTTTTAAATTCATTTATAACTCAGATAATTAAATTAATGKGACAAATTATCCCAAACAAGCTTAGAGGAGGTTTTTACATTTATTTATAAGATCGATATGTGGATGTTTGGAACTGATTAGAAAGCTAATGATGGATGATTGACATTTATTTACTGACCTTTATTTAACTGGGAAAATTCCAATTATGAAAACTAATTTCTACAACTTCCTACAAATAAAAGTTAAATAAGCCTATCACTTTTATACTGGTCAAAATAAACTGTTAATCATGCTGTAAATTATGTCTTTATATCAGTAATTTATTTCATTAAGTTCACACAGCTGACTAGAATGTACTCAAAATAACATTTTATATTTCCTTCACGCCTGCCCATCACCTTCATCTCTTACCTGAGACCCTCTGT
>NW_013952857.1:400773-402951 GCF_001266775.1 Austrofundulus limnaeus | reverse complement strand
GGTACACCATGACCAAGTCCTCAGCTGTGCTCTTTATCCTCTTTTTCTCTCTTGTGTTCAAACTTGAGGAGCCTGTGAGTGCTCCTTCTTTTATTCTTTTAACTTGTGCAAATAAACCGCTGACGGCAGAACACTTGTTTTATCAGCAGCGTAAATATTTCAGTTCTGGCTTCGTTTTATTTTGTGTCCTGCAAAGCCAGGCTAATGAAATTAGCTTTAATTAAATTTAGTTTGTGAGACCCTTGACGTTCTGTGTTTTTCTCTGAAACCAGAACCCTTTCCTGATCCTGGTGGTTCTGCTCATCTCCAGCGGTCTCTTCATGTTCACCTTCGAGTCGACACAGTTCAACATGGAGGGCTTCATCATGGTGCTGCTGGCCTCCTTCATCGGGGGGATCCGATGGACCCTCACGCAGGTCCTCATGCAGAAATCAGAGCTGGGTTCGTCTCGAGTTATTGTTAAGATAAAAAAGTTGGATATAGCTCGCTAGCAGCCTCACATCTAGGACCTAGTTGATGTCATCATTTACCCAGAATGCTTTGCATGTAAAGAAAATGGCCCCGTCCGTGTAATATATTTTTAAACTTTTAGTTTAAAAATTATAAAAACTGAACATCCTACAGTATTTTTACAGTCTTTATTTTACAGTTAAATTATATGTTTATTAAATAAAGTCTAATGTTACAACTAATCGGAGACCCCTTAAATAACCCCATAAATGTTGATTTAACAATAACAGTGAAGTTGGTTGGGCTCATTCCTTTTTAGTCAACTGGAATGTAATCCGGCCAGAAGTGTTGATGAGCGGAGGAGAAGGAGAGTTTTGGGGTTAAAGTATTTTCTGGCGAGTTGCCTTAAATCATGAATCGTAATTTATTTGTTATGAAGGGCTGATAAGCTTTGTGTACAACCAGAGACATGAAAAACACTGGAGTTTACTTGTTGATTGAAATGGACTTTAAACCCCGCCCACGTGCTGCGCCACTTTATCAGCCGGCGTTTAAAACGGGCAGCCCCTCCCCGCGCGGTGAGTGTCGCTGTCGCTTTAAGAAATCTGACGAACCGAAGGAAAAACCCGATGGAGGAAGCAGGAAGTTGGTCTCCGAGAAGCCTCAGCAAGTAAACAAAGAGCAGAGGGGAAAAAAAAAAAAACTATAAAAGAACACATAAAGTTTCCTTTTTGAAATGGCCGGTATTAAAGGTATTTTATTTTGACATTAGGGGTCGGGAGTTTTTAAGCTCTGTCGTCGTCTTGTAACTTTGTCAGCTTTTCTTTTTAATCAACTTGTTGAAAACATTTAAGCTGAATCATTTTCAGACATGTCAGCCGTGTTATTAAGTTATGATTTCACTGTGAATTTACAAGCGTTTATAAAGTTTATATTTGTGTAGCTGGTTTCCTCAGCCTGACGTGTTTCGCTTTTGTTTTTAAATTGCACAACAGCAGCTCTGCTTCCATAAATACGTGTTGAATAACTTCTCTCTGTTTTTAGCACTGGTAGGTTTGTCATTTAGTGGTGCCATTGGTCTGACGTTCCTCCTGCTGGGCTGTGCACTGGAAACCTATGGGTTAGTGTGGTTTTATATATTTATATCAGTGTGTACTGGTGCAAACAGTAAGTTTAATGTAGTAAAGAACTGGTTTTCCACACATGTTGGTGGATGTACCTGGGAAAAAAATAATAAACAGAACGGTTTAGTCACAGAGACCTGTTTGAACTGACTGTCAAGTTGAGATAAATATTATTTTAATACGAAAACTGGGAAATCTTTTGCAATATTGCAAAACAGTTTTGATTTTGAGATACTATATAGTATTACTTCCGCCGCTAAATGTTCTGCATTCAAATTAAATGGCCTTCTCACTGGATGTGCATTTTTTTCATCACAGGGTATACTGGCCGCTGTTTGTCCTGATTTTCTACGTTTTGAGCCCCATCCCAACCTTCATATCCAGACGCCTCAGTGAGGATGACTCCTCCAGTAACGCGTGCAGAGAGCTGGCCTACTTCCTAACCACGGGCATCGTGGTGTCGTCCTTTGGGCTGCCCATCGTCTTGGCCCGACACGGCACCGTAAGTTCTGCTCCTCAGTATTTAAAGTTGGTTTTCACACGGTCATCATAGCAAACGTATGTTTTTATTGTCTTCTGCAGCTGAACCTTGGCATAATTATCT
>NW_013952857.1:397658-399443 GCF_001266775.1 Austrofundulus limnaeus | reverse complement strand
GGGGTCTGTGGGTCAGGGTCCTCTGAGGAGGAAGCAGATGAAGGGAGTTGTGCACGGGAACTTTTATTTAAGGTTTAAGTTTTTTTTATTTCAAAGGTCCTCATGGCTCAGCAGCAGAACCATAAATAAAACTGTTAAGAAAGCTGATGATAAAGTTGAATAAAAATCTAAGTCTTATGAAGGTAAATTAAATCTCTGACAGTGATCATTACACAGTGTGGCTCTATTTCCTCACTTCACCATCTGTGTTGCAGTTTCACGTCTCCAAAATGAGCGTACGCATGGGTCAGAGCTGGCGTGAGGCACCGCACATTTACATGTCAAGTTTGGATTTTATAAATCACAACCTTGGCGTAAAAAGTGGCGTACGCATGTTTCTGGGCTCAAATTGTGCGTACGCCAGTTTTATAAATCCGACCCCTGAGCATCAAAAGTCCACCAGCATGGAGAAGAAGCTGCAGGAATGAAGGTGGAAACATACTCGCTCCGACGCTGACGGGTCGACGCGCGGTCACTTGGTTGTTCGGCAGTCGTTTTCGCACAGACCTTTCATAGTCCCTACGACACCCCCGCGCCGAATTCGGGAAACCCCCCTTCCTGAAACACACGTCACTGCATGGAGTTCCCTCGCTACAGCCGATAATGCAGAAAAAAAGTCACTCACCCGACGGATTTTTATCCACATCTGTCCTGGTTAAAAAGCTCCACGGTTTCAGATTCCTCCGTGCCTGTTTATCTGTTATGTCTGTTTATCTCCATGAGTTTTTCACGGTTTGACAATGTTTATAAAACTCTGCTTCCTGGTCGGCTCTGGGAGCGAGTCGGGTTTTTTTTTCCTTTTTTTTTTTTATTTTAACCGAGTGGTTGAAGTAAATGCAGCGCATAGTGCTGTCAGCACAAACACGCAATGAGTTTTTCTCGGTTTGTCTATCTTTAAAACGGCTCAAAACAGTCTGCTCTAGTCAGAAGCGAGTTTTTGTTTTTTTCTTCTGCTGTGTCTGTCCGAGCGCTTTCATTTAAGACCAATCACACATTACCGTCAACAACGGCGGGGGGTCAAAAAGTTCTGCCGGGGGCTTGTGCCAAAAGGGGCTGTCGACACAACGCTGTGAAGCCCGGCGACGTAATTTTCGTCATTAAACTGCGACAACCCGTGCCGACGTCGGCAGTTCGCAGCGAGTATGTTTCCAGCTTAACTCAGGGCTGCTGTCAGGTTAAACAGCCTGATGGCAGCTCTGTGTCAAGCTGCAGCAGTTCAGAATTAGGGATGCACGATATATCGATATTGATATCGGAATTGGCAAATATTGGTCATTTTTTAGAATATCGGTATCAGTCCGATATGTAAAACTGGGCCGATATTAATGTTCAGTATTGATTTCCCAATTTTTGTCTTTGTGTTTCTGTTTTGGGAGGGGAGACGGTTGGTTGAGCAGCATCTGTTTGATCACGATAGTGATATTGACGCTGCACAGCCAGGAATAACTGAAGTAGAGCCATGTCAGAGGTCTGGTCGTTTATTTATGGGATCAAGAAAAGACCCAAGTGTGTTTGTGTATATATGTATAATATAATTTGTGCGTTTGTGTAATATCGGTAAATATCGGTTATCGGCCATAACACCAATAATTATTTCTGATATCGGCTGAAATTTTCCTATCAGTACATCCCTATTCAGAATTTACAACTCCAGCGTTTGACACTTTGGACACGAAACGCTTCAAAATACACCGTGCTAGACATGCTGCAGCACTTCCCCACGCCCCTTGATGCACTTGATATATA
>NW_013952857.1:394257-397648 GCF_001266775.1 Austrofundulus limnaeus | reverse complement strand
GGATTAGCGCTTGCTAAATTTATAGGCGAAATTTAGAAGCACTAACTGAGGACATTAAATGTCCTAATTGGGTGAGAAGTGTAAATGTATAACATTCTGAAGCCCTATTGGACTGAATTCACTCCATCATACCTGTATGACATAAATCACATCACATTCCAGTAAGACATAGCAGATACATGTAGCCTAGAATGAAGATGATTGTGGCTGAAACAAGTAGTCTAGTCAGTTAGCTCTATTTTTTTCAACATTAAAATTTTACTTTAACATTATGCTCATTATAGACTTCAGAAGAAAAATTGGGGGCAGGGGCTGTATGCTATAGAACCCTGTGGCACAATCTAAGCTTTTATCCTTCCATCCATTTTCTTCTGCTTATCTGGGGTCGGGTGGCGGGGGCAACAGCCTAAACAGAGAGACCCAGACTTCCCTCTCTCCAGCCACTTGGGCCAACTCCTCTGGGGTAATCCCAAGGCATTCCCAGGCCAGCTGAGGAACATAGCCCCTCCAGCGAGTCCTGGGTCTTCCTCTGGTCCCCCTCCGAGTGGGACATGCCCGGAACACCTAACCAGGGAGGCGTCCAGGAGGCATCCTAACCAGATGAACCACCTCAACTGGCTCCTCTCGACGTGGAGGAGCAGCGGCTCTACTCTGAGTCCCTCCTGGATGACCGAGCTTCTCACCCTATCTCTAAGGGAGAGCCCAGACACCCTGCAGAGGAAACTCATTTCAGCTGCTTGTCTCTGTGATCTCGTTCTTTCAGTCACTACCCAAAGCTTGTGACCATAGATGAGGGTAGGAACATAGACCGACCGGTAAACAGAGAGCTTCACCTTCTGGCTCAGCTCCCTCTTCACCACGGCAGACCGGTACAGCGCTCGCATCACTGCAGACGCAGCACCAATCCGCCTGTCAATCTCCTGCTCCATTCTTCCCTCATTCATGAACAAGACCCCAAAATACTTAAACTCCTCCACTTGGAGCAGGACCTCCTTCCCAACCTGGAGGCGGCACCCTGCCCTTTTCCGGCTCAAGACCATGGTCTCAGATTTAGAAGCACTGATCCTCATCACAGCCACTTCACACTCGGCTGCGAACCGCTCCAGTGAGTGCTGGAGATCAGGATCTGATGAAGCAATAGGACCACATCATCTGCAAAAAGCAGAGATGTGATCCTAAGGTCACCTAAAAGGATCCCCTCAACACCTTGGCTCCGCCTAGAAATTCTGTCCATAAAAGTTATGAACAGAATCGGTGACAAAGGGCAGCCTTGGCCGAGTCCAACTCTCACCGGAAACGAGTCCGACTTCAATCTGGCTCACTGATGGGCTGGACAGAAGTCACCAGCTGCCACGTACGTAATAAAGTGTCCTGTGAGTGTAAAACTGAAAAGGTTGCATCTGATTTAATGTCAGTGAGAAATAAAAAATAAAAACAGGCGTTTTTATAGTGTATGTAAACACCTGGCTTTTATCTGTAAGTTGAATAATGTCCGTCCCTTTTTGTCTGCAGATCATGTGGGGAGCCTGTGGCCTGGTGATGGCAGGAAATGTTGTCATCTTCCTCACCATCCTTGGCTTTTTCGTGGTGTTCGGAGGTGGGGACGACTTCAGCTGGGAGCAGTGGTAAAAGGTTTCTGGGTTAATGCACAGACAAACGGGTTAGTGAACCAGCGATGCAGACTGAGACGTGTGTTTGTTCTGTTCTCAATCAGTGGGGTGACACTCATACAACAGAGAGCAAAGTTATTAACTAAACCTGCACATCATCAAGCAGGTTTCTGTGTTGAGGGGATTAGGGTTAGTAAACAGTAGCATGTATCATCATATGTGCCTTATTGATGGGACCAGCTGAAGCCTACTATCATCATATTCACCCTCACTATCCATCATCTCGTGTGTTTTAGCTTGCCTGAGTTTTAACCTGTAAAAGCAACTCATCTTTTGCTGCTGTCTTCTAGAACATTTTATCTGTTAGTAACAGAAAGGGATCCAAAAAAAAAAAAAAATCAACTATTGTCATTTACACAACCCTGCATTATTTCTGCTTTTTCCAAGAGAAGAGAGGCTGTTCTAAAATATGGCTTGTTTAATAGAACTGCTTTGTGAAGCTTATAGATCAGAAAAAAAAGTAAATTTATTCCACACTATTAGACAGTTAGATGTAAAGATTTATTTTCCTGTTTGGTTTTTGTGCTTTTTTGGCTCCAGACTTTATTGCCTTACTTTTTGACCTGATGCAACTGTTTACATTCTCACCAAAGATCATTTTAGACTGCAAACAGGACCGATGATTAACCACTGAAGTGTAGTTTTTGATTCGTGCTGTGCCGTAACCTAATCCTCAGAAACCAGCCGCGGCGTTGGTTTTGTATGAACAGTCCTGGGAAAGTAGCCACGTTTATTTTAGATTCATATTTATATCAAAGAAACAGAATAATGACTAAAGATCAAAGTTAATATATCGAATGTTCAATTTTTCATTGCTTTATGCACCTCTCTGCAATGAAGGGCCTCTTTTGCAAGTTTATTCATGATTGTCTATCTTTGCTACGTGTGTTTCATCTGCAGAAAAATCACTGGTTTTGATTTGTTTTGTCTTTTTTTATTATTATTATTACTGTCATATTATTATATTATTATTATTAATATAGCCCAGTATTGTTTTATCATTGTTGAATATTAATACAAAATGAGATCCTTTGTTCTACTCTTGTTTTTTATTAAGACTTTGATGTAATACTTTAGTTTTTGTCTCATTTAGTTTGATTTATTTTACATTTGGTTCATTTCTGCATTAAGGGGCAATATAGTTTCTGTAACTGACATGTTGAATACAGTCATAACTCTCACACACTAAAGACGACTCAGAGATTATTTTATAAGCTCCTGACCTTATGTTGTCTAACCTTTAATAAAAGTTCTTCATCTGTAGCAAATGTACAGACTCAGTTCTTTGTTGCTGCTGTGACAAGTGTTGAATTTGAGTGTTAAAAACATCAATGTCTCCAGACTCTTTTATCCATTACATTATATTACATTACATTGATGATGGTAGAGTCTGACCTTCTCCAGCACATCCCAAAGGTTCTCCATGGACTCTGTGGAGCCAATCCATGTGTGAAAATGATGTCTCATGCTCCCTGAACCACTCTTTCACAATAAGAGCCTCATGAATCTGAGGTACACTTCGCTGCAGCATGCAGAATGGGGCGGGGACGGACCTTTCCGTCAGTCCCATACCTTATATGGAAATGGGACTATTGCATTCCGGAAATGAAGGTTGCTCCTTAAAGACGCGGGATTAAGAGAGCAAAGGAAGAAGAAAGGAAGAAGTTAGAGAGTTTCTTCTACTCACGTTCAAGTACACCCTAACCCTAACCCGTTAATAT
>NW_013952857.1:391920-393695 GCF_001266775.1 Austrofundulus limnaeus | reverse complement strand
ATTCAGGTCAGCTGACCTCATTCTTTGAGCACAAACTGTTGCTGAACCTGGACCTGACCACCTGCAGCAGCACTGCCTCCACAGGCTGTACAGCATCACTTCACCTGCCTCTCTTCTTACCCTGATGCACCCATCACTCTGGAACAGGGTCAGTCTGGACTCATCAAACCACATGACCTTCTT
This sequence comes from Austrofundulus limnaeus, assembly GCF_001266775.1. NCBI lineage: Eukaryota > Metazoa > Chordata > Actinopteri > Cyprinodontiformes > Rivulidae > Austrofundulus > Austrofundulus limnaeus. Next base: position 393,512 of record NW_013952857.1, on the reverse strand, counting down.
CCATTGTTCCAGAGCCCAAACTTTACACTCCCTAACAAACTGAAGCCTTTTATTCTGGTTAACAAATGATTTGACCCTTCTCAAACAGACTGACATCTTTTCCACAGCCACAGGATGTGTCTTTCCACATGGTTGTTTAAGAAATGAGTCATCTCATTGCACCAGTTCAATAACTTGTTCAATAACTTAGGTTCGATAATAATAACTTAGGTTCAATAACACCAGGTTCAATAACTTGTTTCCAGCTGAAAGATAATCACTGATGCAGTAATTATCCAATAGGAGGCTTGTACCTATTTGCTTAGTTAAATCCAGGTGGACACTGTTTTTGGCCAGGCAGGGTAGAAAAGGAAGTGTTTGGTTTTTGCTCTTTCAAGTTTAAAAAAAACTCCACCTTTCCTGCTTCTGCTGTATTTCGTGTATATGTGACATTCATTACGTGAACTGGTGTTAATTTTGAACTCAGCATGGCCGGTGTAACAAGAAGTGACACTAAATGAGAACTCTTTAAGAGGTCCAAGGAGTCCAGAAGCTGAAACGTAAAGAACGCTCCCACTTCTATAGAGCACCACTGTGTGAACCAAACAGGTGGAAAGCTGCAGATCAACCTGCTCCTGCTGGCCACCAAACTGAACCCTTAACCTGATTGAAATGTTGTGTTTGGACCTTAGTGTGCTGTGCAGAAACAAAAGTCCGTAAAACTTTATGAACTGAAGCAACGTTGGAAAGAAGAGTGGGCCAAAATGCTCCACCACCAAGTTAGAGACTGATAAGACTTAAAAACCACCTTGCTGCTGCTAACGCTGCTTCTATAAACTACTGGAAACTTCTTCATTTGTTACACACAGGTTATTTACTTTTTTATGTCTCAATGAATCTGTTTTGTGTTTCTCTTCACTTGCGGTAAGAACTGAATAATTTTAGAACCTGGTCGAGAACGGATCCTTTTAAGTCCCATACTTCCTTTTTCCCACGGCTCTATACTGTTAAAAAGACAACTTCAATTGTTTAGCAGACACGGCCCTGCAAATTTTAATCAGAATTAAGTCGAATTTCCATGTCGGGCAGGTCAAACTTTGTAAAATTTTGGTCAGTATCAAAAGAGAAAATAAGTAGGTCCTCTGGATGGGTTCTTCTTTAGTGAAACGGTTCGTCTCTCCTCCAAGAGACTTCTTCAGTCTGATGAGTTTCAGGTGAACTCAGCCTTATAAGCACTGCCTCCACATGGTGGACAAACAGGTTAGTCACATGCAAAAGAGGGCCATCACAGGCTTGATTAGGTCTATTGTTCATAGAGGGTCATGTGCCCCATCACCTGACTTATTGGTTTGAATGCTTCGGCTTACAGCACATGACCCTCTATGAACAATAGAGCTAATCAAGCCTATTGTTAGGCGATGGCCCTCTTGCATGTGACTAACCAGTTTGTCCATGTGGAGGCAGTGCTTATAAGGCTGAGTTCACCTGAAACTCATCAGACTGAAGAAGTCTCTTGGAGGAGAGAAGAACCGTTTCACTAAAGAAGAACCCATCCAGAGGACCTACTTATTTTTTCTGTTTGATTCCTAAAAAAATGCATGTCAGTGCTGATG
>NW_013952857.1:390340-391545 GCF_001266775.1 Austrofundulus limnaeus | reverse complement strand
GTGCTGCAGTAACTGGAGCAAACCTCAATAATTGCCTCACATGAGACCAGAAGCAAAGAAGAAGAAGTTGTTGGGGGGGGGGGGGGGGGGGGGGGGGGTTGTGATCAATGGAGCTGGAGAAGATTTCTGTCTCACTGGATTTTATGAAGCCTGACAGAAGTGCAGGTGTAAACAGCCACTAAATAATTTAGACTTGTACAATATTCAGAGGTTCAGATGTTTTTGACTGTTAGTGCTGAGAAACATTGTTTTGCTCATTTGAAACACATTGATATTGTTACTGAATGCTGACAGGAATTCTCACCAGATGTGAACAAGCTGCACAACAAAGGAAAGGAGAAAAGCCGACGTTATTCAGTCGGGGTCAAATAGGATGTGATGGAAACCGAGCTTTTTCTGTTCATGTGTGTCAGGAACAGGACAAAGCCTCCTCTCCTCAATTTGTGTTTTTCCTGCACAAACAAAAAGAGCCCACGCCCTGTGGATAAATTATTTCTTATATGAATAACATCTGCACCACCCGCCTTTGGTGATTGCATTTCAGTAAGCGGGAGGAGGACACAGCAGGGTGGGGTAACATTTCACTGGGATGTAGAAGTCTGTGAGGGAGAACATGGATGAAAAAGAATAGGAGAGTGCTCTGCCTGCTCTGGCTGAAAGGGCTTGCCAGTTTGAAAAAAAAATATGAGTTAGCCTATAAACAATTAAAGGAAAACTGGTGTAAACTGCTCTCAGGGGTGCTTTTAAATGTCTTGCAGCAATTAAAAAGAGTTGTGCAAATAGATTCAAAACACGGCGGAGAGCGACTGGGAGGGTGTGTGTTGATACCGCTCTGATTTTTAATTCTGCTGAGTTAAATACAGCCACGCACAGCTGTGTGGAAAAGTGCCAGTGGGTTGCTTTTATTCCCACTCCGGCCCTCCGTCAAACATGTCTTTTTACATTTAATCCTGTCAGTTAGAAAGTTCGAGACTTTCTAACATCTCTGTACAGGGGCGGATCTAGGATTTTTCTGAGTAAGGGGCCATCAAGTGGTCACAACATTCATAGAGGGGCCAAGTGTTTGTTCAGCGTCCTTGCACACAAATCCCTGGTTTTGGTAAGGTGTATATATTTAACCAGTCATCCTGATGCATCTCAGTAATCCAGGTAAAAAATCAAAAAGAAAAAAATTGTGTAGGTCTTCTGGACGGGTTCTTCTCTAA
>NW_013952857.1:388207-389407 GCF_001266775.1 Austrofundulus limnaeus | reverse complement strand
GGCTTACGATATATGCCAGTTTCCAACCGTCCTCCATCTGAAACCGAGACATCGCAATCCAATTTTTTTTAATTTAACCAGTCACACATTTAAACACTTGTAATGCATTTCTAAAAAAACTTGCAAAGTAAATTCTCATCAATTTTACATGCATGTTTATAAAATACTCTCAAACACACAGCATGTGAGAGAATACTATGGAGCCCGTGAGGGGACATGGGGAGATTTTTTTTCTTTTGCGTTCCCACGCAATAGTATTGCATTACCTCGCAATTGCTTTTGTGTTACCTCGCAAAAGTTTTTTATCACTGTTGTGCCTGCTGGTTCATTAACAAACTCACATATTCACCATTAGCGAGTTAGCCTAAATTCAGCTTCAGAATGAATTTATCACACAGCCGCGCATGGAAGTATGTCATATGCCGATATTTTAACACAGTGCAGCCACGCTACATCAATGTCAATTTCACGAACTTGTGGCGACACATCCTGTTTTGGTAACCGGATATTTCAAAATAAAAGTCTGATTTAATTCAGTTCATGTACAAAACAACTTTTGCGTGGGAACGTAAAACAATTTTGCGAGTTAACACAAAAGTATTGCGTGGGAGTGCAAAAGAAAAAAAATCTCCCATGTCCCCTTGCGGGCTCCGTAGAATACAGCCATCATTTGTGAGTTGAAAGACTATTTCTGCAGGATTTTTTACATTTTAAGAAGAGAAAAAAACTTCTGTCAGCTTGATTCGTGCTGGACTTTTCTGTTTGACTCATTGGCGCCTCTAGTGTTTGGACATGGAACTGCACCCAGCTTCATCGCTCTTGGGCAAAGGACAGGTGAGTGACAGGACAGGGGCACTTCTGGGGGGCAATCAAATTTGAGCAGGGCCAATGCCCCTGTGGCCCAACCCCTGTCTCTGTAGATTAAATTGTGGTTCAGTCCAGGCACCTGTTTTAGAAAGTCTGATTTTAAATGAGTGACATCTCCCCCTGGATCAACGACTTATTCAGACAACACCTCCTCCACGGGTCAGAAAAATGATGTGCTTGAGGATAAACCACATACATCCTTTTCATTCAGTACATGTGTGGAAGAAAAACAGAAAGGAGAACAGAAATATAAGGAAAGAAAGAGCCCAGGGACATCCATTCATCTCTGCTCCAGGATGCTCGTTGCCTGGCAACAGCCAAGGCATCGAAGTC
>NW_013952857.1:386874-387997 GCF_001266775.1 Austrofundulus limnaeus | reverse complement strand
GCCTTGAACACAGCACAAGTTGTTGATTTGTGATGCTCCACTTCTTGACATAGTAAGAATTCAAATATTTTTCAGTTTCTCTAACTGTGAAACAAAATTGAAGGTCATCAGTGCACTCCGTCCCTTTTATTCATTCATCCTGTATTCTTATGTTTGCATCACAAATTTTCAGCTCTTCATTCCTGCCGAAGCTTTGAACAAACTATAAAAAAATAAATAAAACACAACATGAACATGGTTTAGTGGGTGGGAGGCAATACCTGTGGCCCCCTTTCATCAGACCCTCTCGATTACCAAGGTTTGTTTGGTGAACATTTTGTATCCCCCCCCCCCCCCAAAAAAAAAAAATTTTTACGGACTATAGAAGCTCATAAACATAACAAACATTGTTTTTGAGCAACTGGGAGTTTAAATATGAACTTAAATTTTTTAAGAAACCTTAAAATCGAGTCCCACTAGTCCAGAGATCTGCAAACTTAAAATAAAAAGAGACATTTCTTCCCTTGGATCACTGAAGTTCAGAGCTGCAAAACACAACTGTGGTTATCAACTGGTGGCCCACAGGCCACTTTGTGTTTATTGAAAGCGTGGTTTCTGGTCATTATGCAACAAAAATAAATAATGAATTAGAGCATTTACTTTTTTTTTTGCATAATTTATATAATATTAACGTGAAAAAATAATATGCTAGGCATACATTTAATTTTTTATAACATGATACATTATTTTTGCAATTAATTGCGAATAATGTTTTTTTAATGATTACTGCGTTCTTAGTCAGTGAACAGACATAAATGTAAAGAAAAAATACTGTTAATGTGTAGGTTGTGTACACTGATATGTTAACGTGCCCCGCAATAGAAAAAATCTCATTCATACTAAATTTTAAAAAATGTTTTTGGTTTCATTGCTATTATGAATTGCCCATATTTCTTCTGAACAACTTGTCTTACAGGTTTTCAAAAAAAAATTATTATGGATTAAAAAGTAAAAGATCACAATCTAAAGATGGAAGTTGGATTATTGTCAACAAACTAGCATTATCAACATGTTTCACTCATTGTATTTGTAGTTTTGAACACATGATTGCCAAGAAATGAATAGAAAAACATCTGTATATATA
>NW_013952857.1:384446-386759 GCF_001266775.1 Austrofundulus limnaeus | reverse complement strand
AAACAAGCTTCAGTAGGTTGAGTGGAGATGGTGCTTTTCTCAGTCAGTGTACTATACCCAAAGGCAGTCCTATAGCTCCCTTATTTCTGTATTTGTCAAATGACCAATATGTGTCAACAACAAACCAAATCTCCTGAAATTCTGTTCTGGCTTTTGGTTTTGGTGCCAACTCAGGATTCACAATTGACCCCACGCCCCAAATCTGGTGGCACCACTAAACATGACACTCGTGAAACAAAATGACTTTGGTCAAACAAGTGAGAAAAGTCAACCCAGCTCAGCTGCACAGAACCAACATCCTTTAGTGATGTCAAGAAATGTTGGCTTTTACATGACTAAACTGGCATTTTGAAATACATGTTTCATTTTGGAAACATAATTTAAGTTTTATGATGTTGGGAGATTTTATCACAGAATGTATAAAGGGTGATGATGTCACACTAACTTCTGTGCTGTCTAAACTTTCCAAGATGTCTGGAAACAAATTCTTCCAACTCCCACGAATGTCTTGTGAATAAAAACTGTTTTCTTTCAGCCTGTGAGAGTTTTCTGAGAGTGCTCACATCTGAATTCTCCCTGACTCAAAGAGTTTCTCTTCAGAACAGGAAGTAAAGGATATGTTTTACTTATAATGTGATCATTTTAAGCTCCACCACCAGACAAACCGAACGGAGAACAAGCGTTTATTATACAAGCAAAAGTTAATTCATCAAAAAGTCTGGAAAGTTTTGAGTCCACGAATCGCTCCCACATTCTCAACCGGCAGCAGAAGGACCAGTTTATACAAAGAAGTGGGAATTAACATAGAACTTTAGCTTTTTTTTCAGCCTTTTTTGTTCTTATTCAAGCAGCACATAAAATTCATCAACACTAGAACTGACAAATTATCTTTTCTCCTTTGTCCTCTGAACCTGTAGATTTATTAATAGTATTTTATATTCAAAATTCCACCAGTTTTACTTCGCCTCCAGCAACTTTGAAAACAACTCATAGTTTTTATCTGAGGCTTTATTTCTAGTCTGCAATTAGGTCTTCCTGTCTTATTAGAGTGCTGTCAGGGAGTGACAGAGAGGCGTGCCTACCATGGTAATTCTTAAGAGTCCAACACTGCTTTTCTTGTTTTTTTATTTTATTTTATATTTTTATATACTTTCAGCTATTTTATCCGTCATTTATCAAAATATTTGGCTCATTCAGAAGAAGGGCACTGTGACGTTTGTTTTTAGTAACGTTTGCATTGTTTGAAAAATTTCACATTATTTACAACTTTTATATTATAGAAATACACTGAGATCGGTTTAATTTTTTTCAAAACCATTGCTCTCTTTGCTTAGCATTTAGATACCTTCAGCTACTGTTCTGCTACTTTGAACTAGCTTTTTTCCCCCATTTAGCTAGCTTTTTGCTACTTAGCTACCAGTGGCGGATGCTGGTCTTTCAAGGAGGGGAAGCTCAGTTTGGGCCTGTATCATAAAATGTGTCGGTTTATTTATATGTAAATTCCACCCTCTGTTCCTTTTGAAGAAAATGATCTGTGATCCTGTCGTACCAACAAGGCGTCTTTTCCAGGGACTAGTGTCCTCTCAATGGCTAGCAGAGCTAGGCTGCTTAAATGGCCTTGTAAGACTTGAGCCGCTTCAAACAGGAGAAGCTCCTCTCTACACCTGCAGATGTAGCTCCAATCGTTGCCAATAATGAAATATAGTTTGTGCACCACTGTCCAACTCCATCTCTTTCAGAAACAGCAAGAAATCACATAGCTTTTCCCTGTTGCCCTGCAAGTCCTGGTTTGAATGTAGGACTTGAAGTTCAGACCTCAGTCTATCTGAATCAAAGGACTGGCCAAAACTTTTCAGGACACTCTGAAATGCCTCTTCAGGAAACACTTGTCTCATTTCATCGAATTTCCTTGGATTGACCAATCCCAAGAAGCGCAGACTTTCCAAATTTGCAAAACGCCGAGGTAGCTGCTCTGTAAGATTATCTAGGATGGCCATGTACAGATTTCTGTAGCACTCCTTGGGATCCTGTAGTTGTGACAGACTGTGTTTTATCATGGGCTCAGTTTGTGGGTCAGATGTGAGATCTGCTGCTTTGGCATAAACAACTCGGAAAGCTTCCTCTGACCTCTTCTCTTTGACAAAAGCAAGAAGAGACTCAATTCTTTTCTTGCAGTACAGAACATCCATAACTCTGCTGGACAATGTCAAACATCACATCAGCCTCAGAGAAGATTTGTTCATTCAGCGGGTAAAATAAGTATTGAACACATCACCATTTTTCTCAGTAAATATATTACTAGAGGTGCTAATG
>NW_013952857.1:380725-382137 GCF_001266775.1 Austrofundulus limnaeus | reverse complement strand
TTACAGTGAAATATATTGTATTAATAATATGTTGCAACCACCCCCAGCCAATGTTGCAACTGTCCCCGGCAACGGGGTCAGTTGCAACATCTGACTTTTCATTTTTAAATGCAAATTGTGAAGAATGTCTTTAATCATCTATAAATGGTTTTGACTATTAACAGACAGTTTATTGTATAAAAATTTAGTTTGTCCAATTCTTCTAATTCTTATTCATCTCTGAGTAACAGAGTCAAATGCAAAAAGTGTTGCAAATGTCCCTGGTCTCCGTTACCTTGTGCTACTTTTTGCCTTTTAGATAGTTTGACGGTATTATTTTGGTTATTTTTTTCTAGCTATTTTTTATTTTAGGCTTATCATATCAGTTTTAGCTTATTCCAGTTATTTCAACATATTTAGCGCTTACTTTGCAGTTGTTACAGACCAGGGGTGGTTCTAGGGGGCAGGGCCACAGGGGCATTGGCTCCCGCTGAAATCTGATTGGCCTCCTGAAGTGCCCCTGTCCTGTCACTCATCTGTCCTCTACCTGGGGGTCAACAAGAAAAAATAAGTAGGTCCTCTGGATGGGTTCTTCTTTAGTGAAACGTTTCGTCTCTCCTCCAAGAGACTTCTTCAGTCTGAGTTTCAGGTGAACTCAGCCTTAAAAGCACTGCCTCCACATGGTGGACAAACAGGTCAGTCACATCCAATGTGTGATGATGGTGGATGCAGTTCCATGTTCTAACACTAGTTGTGCTAATGAGTCAAGTAGTAAAGTCCAGAATGAATCAAGCTTACAGAATTCTTCTCTTCTTAAAATGTGAACAATCCTGCAAAAAAGTCTTTCATCTGACAAATGATGGCTGGATTTTCTCACATGTTGTGTGTTTGAAAATATTTTATCTATGTACAAAAATGTATGAAAAACTGGTGAGGAGAATTTACTGTGCAGGCTTTTTGTTACCACTTTACAATCACGCTCCCCTTATAGAAGGCTTATAAAGAGTTTATAGATATGTTACTAATACATCTGTAAAGTTTGCACTTCATAAATCATTAATAAATGAAACTGGACAATGTTGTCTCTTTCTCGTCCTTAATTATCGCATACTAAACACTTATCATTTTTAAGTGTTTACAGATTTGAAGAAATTTATAGTTATTAGAGTTTAGTACTGATGTTAAAAGCACAACACTATATTTTTAGGTTTTCCTTTTTATAATGTTTAATCTATAAGGTGTTGATTGATATAGATTAGTTACATGTCCGAAATATCTATAACAACACATATTTATCCGTTATGAGAACAGTAGGTGAGAATTTTGTATGAATGCCGGTGATTCAGCCGTAGGTCAGCAGGGGGCGAACGCGGGCATTGAAGACTCTATAAATGGATCAACTTCCTGGTTTGCCGGCAGTGCGTGGTTTCCTG
>NW_013952857.1:378637-379909 GCF_001266775.1 Austrofundulus limnaeus | reverse complement strand
TACAAAGCAGAACACAGCTAAATGTATCAAAAGTATGTCTATGTAATATTAGAATTTTCTGAGACAATGAATTTTGGTTTTTCATTTTTTTCCTAGTAAGAGGTTTTTGTTTAATAGAATTTTTGGACAAAAAAAATCGCAATATATCTCCTTGTTTACAGTATCGCAATATAACGGGATATATCGTATCGTGACCCCTCTGTCATGATATGAATCGTATCGCCAAATTCTTGCCAATACACAGCCCTAATTTTTAACATTAGTGGTTTTCTATTGACTTCAGTCTTTGAACACGAATATTTCTTACAGATTAATTAATAACCTTTCTATAAACTATTTAAAAGCCATCTGTAAGGGGGGCCTTATTGTAAAGTGGTATCTTTTAAAAAACATTACATTACAAGTGTTTGAAGTATAAAATGTATACAATGGGAATTTGTGTGAAAGGATGTTGAACAAAGACTTGGCCCCTCTGTGAATATTGTGGCCACTTGATGGCCCCTTACTCAGAAAAATCCTAGATCCGCCACTGTTACAGACTAACCTAACTCCTACATCCATGGAACCTAAAAGTCCTGTAAATTTTTAAAGTGGTAGCCTACACGAGGCAGATCAACATCAGGAACCAGACCCACGGACTGTGGAAACAAAGCAGCCTGCGGGCAGCAGGAGGAGGGACCGCGGCTCTCCTCTCTCCACCCATCCAGCTCACGGGGAACAGAGAGGGACCTACGTCGGCGGAGTCAAAGCCAATCGAGGTGAGCGCGGAGTCGCGAAGGGGAACAAGCGCGAACGGCACAAACGGAGCCTGATAAAAGGGGGGCGCGTGCCTCCGCCGCGCGGCTTTAGAGGAGCGGACGGACGGAGGAGGACAGCGGCACCAGGATCCTCCGAGAGCGGACGGTAGGAGGACCTTCATGTCCTTCATGATGATTATTTTTAGTTTTTTTTGATCGACTTTATCCTGTTTACACCGTCTTTGTTTCCAGGACTCCAACCCGCAAGACATTTTAGAAGTTTTGAAGCAATAAGAGTTTGAATAATAAGCGGATTTTGTGTTCACTCGGGATAATGTTTCCCGGTGTTCAGATATTTGAGTGGTTCTGGAGCTATTTCAGGAGAAACCTGAGCTGCAGGAAGGAATGTTTTCTCTCAAAGCTTTTAATTCAGTTTATCACACAGGTTTCTTTTTGTTCACTGAGCTCCTTATCTATGCACTTTTTGATAGCTCTGTTTCAGAAAAAAAAAATATATACTGTATGTACAGTATAT
>NW_013952857.1:372853-377854 GCF_001266775.1 Austrofundulus limnaeus | reverse complement strand
ATATATAAATTAGCCTATTACCTTGAACTGTTGATGAGATCATATAAGGCAAACTCCCACTTACAGCTTATTACAGTGGAAGAGATTTATTAAAGGGTTTGGAATGCACTTGTTTTGAGATACTGGATATGTAGGAGGGAAAGAAAGGGAATATTTGGATAGATGATGTGATGGAAAGTCTGGGTAAAGCCCACGGCTATACTAACACAATAAAGGAGGGTTGGCCAATCTAAGAGTTATTTGCCTTTAGTCCCTTAAACAATAAAGGTCCAGTTCATCGAGTTTCTCTTCAGCTGGTAAATGGCCCAAAGTAGGAACATTTAACCCCAGTGGAAAACAAATCAAGACAAAAGATGTGCTGTGATGTCTCACAGTTTAATACCTTGTGGAGTGCCTGAAAATGGCTCTTGCCTGTTCTAATTATTCCTCAAGTGTCAGATCAAAACTCTGAATAATTCAGCTTTAATTTGATTTTTAAAGTATTGTGAGGTGTTTGGCTGTAGGATGAAGTGTTGGATGGAGAAACTCAGTATTGTACTGTTGTTAAAGGTGCTGGTTACTTTCACCACTTTGTATCGCCACCTTGTACTTACCAGGTACCACACTCATGTGCTCATCATTTCGTAGCCATGTATTTCTGTGTCCTTGTCAAAGGTAAGAGCTGCAGGTCAGAGCTCAAGCTAGGATCTCTTTACAGTTCTTGGAGTTGTCAATTCAAAACTATGAGAAATTGAGCCATTTTTTTTGTTTTGTTTTGCTGCAGCATCACTGATTTTTGAGTGTTTTTGACCAAGCTGCCAATGAGCCGTACAGCCACTTTTTGAATATCATGGCAATTTTTTGGCATGCGCAGCTTACAAAACTGTTGTATGACATGCAAATTATCATGTTGCCTATTTTCAACCATATCGTACAAGTCTAGACTCGCTTTGTGCCCACCTTGACAGTGTTTGATGTTTAGAATTTAACTTACCAACGTTCCCTTGTGGAATGAAGATAGCAGATTTGGACCAGGTTAGTTCATCACTGATGGTTGGACCTAGGGTTGGGCATAATCCTATCGTGTGCAATTAATCGTCAGAAAAACATTGATCAATTATTTTTTGGCACTTCTCGATTACTACGATTAACGCCACCAGGCAGACTGAGTGGAGATTTCCTCAGTCAGTCCGCTCGGTGCTCTTCTTCGCTTCAAATATGACGGACATTAAAAAAAATTCTGTAATTTATTTATTTATCAACGCAATTTAAAATTTGATGTATAGCCTGAAGTCTGTAATTTTGACATAATTTGGAACAGATTTTTATGAAGAGCAAATCTTTCCCACTAAATTGGTCATGTGACCAGGACATAATGGACTCCAGGGGATTCATCGTCAAATTAATCGTTATCGGCTAAATACCACAATTAATCGTGATGGGTTTTTTTGCCAATATTGCCCAACCCTAGTTGGAGCTGGATATTTGGAGCTGAAGCCTTGGATGTTTTCAGCTCAAGAATTACGAAGACCAAATTGAGAGGTGTTTGAGACACCTGCAACAACTCTGTGTCCAAAATGAAAGCAACAAGACCACAAGTGTCTGGAACTAACATTTTAAGATATTTTGGAGATTCCTTCTGGTAAAGATCAGGGGTTCGAAGACAGAGCTATGGATTTGGTAAACAGCCTACTCTCATCTACAGCAGCTATTTTACTTTAGTAAGTAAAATATCAGTGTCAAAGTGGGTATAAAATAGGGGTGCACCGATAAATCCGCCAGCCAATTTCCTTAATTTTGAGAGATGGGAGATCGGCCGATCTTTAGATAAGAACGGTGGAAAATATCGGCTTCTCTAACTCCACAAAAGTCTGAAAATCAGTCACTGCCCTTTTTGCTCTGCTGTGAGCACCACCTAATGTCCAGTTAAAACAAGTTTGTATTGTTTCAAGGGAATTGTTCAAAGTATTTCACTAAAATAACTTTTGAACATTGAGGTTGTATTGTGAGCTTATAACGTCTGACAGTGTCAGCTGTTTAAAAATATTGGTATCGGCCAAAATCGGAATGGTCGGCAGGTCAAAATTTTTAAAAATTGTGACCAGAGATCATCCAGAAAACTGGAATCGTTGAACCCCCAGTATAAACCAAGGCCAAGGTGGGCACAAAGAAACTCATAGCTCCTCCTCTTTTTGTACCTCATAAAGAAGGCTTATGACCAAAACTGCAAAAGTACAAAGTGGTAAAGTACAAGGTACTCAGCCTTATGTTAATCTGTGTAGTACACAGAGTATATAACTTGCTAAAATGTCAGACTAGATGGAGATTTAAAGTTAACTTGTGACGCTGGTTCTCATCTCTAAGATCACTGTCGCTTTTGAATTACTTTGTGAAGTAAAGGTTTTATATAAACTATTAAATCTCCATCACTGATGACACAGTAATTCTGGCAAAAATGGTCCTGGAAAAATTGAAACTGTGTCTCCAAACTGAGTTTGTTCAAAGATATTGATTGTTTATAACAGAACCTCACTTCAAAATATTTGAAATATACATTTCTTTAATTGTTAGGAATAAATATGTGTACACATTATGTTATAAAGATCTGTGTCCCACCCAAATCGAACCAGTCGACACCCAGTTCTAAGCTTTATTCCTATTTCATTTTTAAGTTATGCTCCTGAAAATCAGCGATATTTCCCTTTAAGCCTGGTCCAGCTCATTTATGTTTTCTGTGCTATGATCCAAACTGACCACTGTGCTCTTATTCTCTAAAGATGGCACATCCAGCTGCTTTTTTCTTCTTGATGACTCAGGCTGCTGGGTGGTGTTAGTGCTGATGTTGGTACCATACAGCCTCTCTGTCACTGACCGTTGGTGCTTTCAGAACATGCCCGGTCCGTGTGAGGCGTTCTGTGTTTCGGACCAGCCGTTTGTTACGCAGCATGCTGGATGAAGACTCAGCTAACTGTGAAAACAGGAAGCCTTGTCTTTATGCTTGTGCTCAAGCTCTGAAGCTGAAAGAAACCAAGGCGGTTGTGTTGAATTCCTTTGTAAAGACTGAAAATATAACATTTTTTCAGTCAATAGAGAGAGACTATGTATTATTAGTTTGTACAGTGCTCATATCTGTGACCTTGCCATGGTCTGTCTCTAGTCATTATTTAGAGATAAAGTGTAATTCTTTAAAAGGAACATGTTATATATTTTGATAATGCTGGGCGGTATAACCCAAATTTTTCATCACTGTATTATCACGGTATTTGACAGTATTTTTCTTTTCATCACAGCTCAGCTGATAATAAAATGTACAAACATTGATTGTTGAACTCTCTTTCTGCAACACAGAAACTATTTCTTGACTTTTTTCTTTCACTGTACCTCTGTCTGTGTCACTGTTTCCCTCCTCTACCTCTCTTCTCTGCCGTAGACCATATAGTCTCACATTTTGGTGTAGCCATGAAGGAGAAGGGTTGAGCAAAGATCATTATGGGGTCTATTGTTTTATCTTATTTTATAAAGCTTAATAACGCTGGGTGATTTTTTTCATCCCAAATTCGATTTTCGATTTTGATCGATTTGTTTCCCACTTAACGGAGTACCTCTGTTTCAGGCGTTGAAACAAATTTGTTTTACTCCTGTTTTTTGTAGCAAGAGCCTCAAGCAGATTTTGCAGTGAGGTGTTTGTTGCTCCAAGTCTGAGGTTACAAAACCTAATCAGTTCCAGAAAACTGAAGAAACAGTGCCTTTTTTGAGAAGTAGGTCCTATTTGCTAGCTGCCATATTGTCATGTCGTGTACCAAGCGTCTTGAGGGACAGGTAGGATGACCTCTGAACTACAGAAGCCCCAAAGGGTGCATTGGTGGGAAAAAAAATCCAGATTTTCCCAAAATTAAATCTTTATAAATGGTAAATTCAAATTAATCGGTTAAATCGATTTATTGCCCAACCTTAATGGGACGACTCTGCCTCCATGTCAACTCTACTCCGATACAAAACCACTTACCCTGGATGTGCCCCATCCTTTTCACAATAAAAGCACATTACTGTATCCATACATCAGGAAAATTTACTTCACACATGAATAGGGTTGGGTAATATTGGCAAAAAAATAATCACGATTAATTGCGGTATTTAGCCAATAACGATTAATTTGACGATTAATCCCCATGGAGTCCCTGGACAACCTTATGTCCTGGTCACATGACCAATTTAGTGGGAAAGATTTACTCTTTGTAAAAATCTGTTCCAAATTGTGTCAAAATTACAGACTTCAGGCTATACATCAAATTTTAAATTGTGTTGATAGATAAATAAATCACAGAACATTTTTTTAGTGTTTGTCGTATTTGAAATGGAGAGGAGCACCAAGCGGACTGACCGGGAAAATCTCCAGTCAGTCTGCCTGTTGGCATTAATTGTATTAATCGTCAAGTACCAAAAAATAAGCAATTAATGTTTTACTGGCATTTAACTGCACACGATACGATTATGCCCAACCCTACACATGAACCTCATCGAAGAGGTGTCTACTACATTTAGTGATGGCAAATTCAGGAGTTTTTTTTAAACGTCTGTCAATCCAAGCAGCAGAATTGACACCTGCCGCCAGTTGTTTCCAACAATAACGTTAGCTTGTTAGTCTAAATGGAAAAGTTCACTGGCAGATTCGACGTAACATTCTGAACGTGCTCAGGCTATTTAAACCAGGATGTTGATATTCAGGAAATTCATTTAACAAAAATAAAAAAGTAGTTACTGGTACAAAGCTGTACCAACCAGCAGTACATTTTAAAGGGCCAATATTATGTGTTTGTCAGGCACATATTTAAATACTATACCGTAATAAAGTATCTATATCACCTTTAGTTGTTATTAAAACACTGTTTTTATGTTTAAATAGAAAATAAACTTATCTTCTCATCACTTCCTCTTCTAAACTCCTTGAAATTGGTCTCTGTCTCTTTAAGAACCACCTTCTGCTTCTGTCCCGTCCATTTCGGTGTGTGTGTGTGTGTGTGT
>NW_013952857.1:369519-372843 GCF_001266775.1 Austrofundulus limnaeus | reverse complement strand
GACAAGCATTATTCGGTTCAAGCTCGTACTTGTCAAAAATGCATTATCCGTAATGAATACTCGTCTGATACTCGAATACTCACATCCGGCTCAACCCTAGTATCTATGTCACCTTTAGCTGTTATTAAAATGCTGTTTTTATGTTTAAATAGAAAATAAACTTATCTTCTCATCACTTCCTCTTCTAAACACCTTGAAATTGGTCTCTGTCTCTTTAAGAACCACCTTCTGCTTCTGTCTCGCCCACTTCGGTGTGGTGGGGGGTGCGCCATGATGCTCTTTACTTTGCATCGGAAAATACATTTCCTCAAAGGTACTTTTAATCTGAAAAGAGCTTCACTGAGTGAGAACTAATGTTAGGAGCTTCGCAGACAGTTTAAGTTTCACTTTCACTTTCACCCGAGAGCCTGCAGGAGTCATGGGCAGGGTGTGTGGGGAGTGGGGGGTGCTCCGCCATGAGAAAGTTTGACTTAAAGACACGCCCCAGGGGCGTTTCTGGTTCCCACCTGTCGTTTTGCTCCTCAGCATGGCTTCCTAAAAACGCTGCTGGATTTCTCAAACATGCATGAATGAGTCAAAGCAAGGCTTTGGTCTTGTTTTTTATGAGAGTATAACAT
This sequence comes from Austrofundulus limnaeus, assembly GCF_001266775.1. NCBI lineage: Eukaryota > Metazoa > Chordata > Actinopteri > Cyprinodontiformes > Rivulidae > Austrofundulus > Austrofundulus limnaeus. The sequence goes on along the minus strand of NW_013952857.1, from coordinate 372,226 downwards.
TATATCATGATGTAAAACTCAAAAAAAAGTTGATTTTACATGATATTGCTCCTTTAATAGAATCAGTCTGGCTTCAGCCTGGAGTTTAACTTCGACAGTTCAGGTTGAGCAGTTTGGAGACAAAGTTAGAGCGGTGAGGGTGACATGGACATAGGGGACCGTGGATGTTTTTGATGGCACTGTCTAAGATGAGGGACAGAAAAAGATCTCAGATGACACCATGGACGTAGCGAAGGAGGCAGAGGGTTGGTGTGACGGTGAGGTGGGCGCAGATGATCTACTGCGGTGACCCTTAAAGGAAGCAGCTGAAAAAAGAAGAAGAAGAAAATGAGGAAACCTGTTTTTTGGTTGGACAGAGCTGAGTTGGATGGACTTGGATGGGGGGTGGATTTTGACTCTGCACGCTGACCATCTGCTCATAGAAATTGCTGCTGCTCTTTTTTCTCGCTGAGTCAAAGAGAGCAGCCGAGTGTTTTTTGTCATTTTGTGGATGTGGTGTAGCGAAAATCAGTTTGGTCTGGAAGCTTACATGATTCTGTTCTGAATAAAGCAGAGGGCCAGTGTTTTAATGCCTGTGGCCTCCTTCTAATCTGACATGAATGGCACCAATTTAACACAAAATGAGTTTGTTTGTTTGTTTTCAGCATCCCCCCCGGGGCCGCAGATATATAATGATTAGAAATTCACCCGAGTTTGTGCCAATCACTCTGACCTGGCACTGATCCCTGATCCACCTCACTGTAGCTCAGCTGAAACCACACCTCACCTCCACAGTGCTGTTATCACTACAGAGCTGTTGGTTTAAATGAGTCAGTATTTGGGTAAAACATCAGGGTATTTGCACACTCATGGTTATTTTCAGATGCGTGCTGTAAACACAGTTTAGTTAAATCCCCGTCATCGCTCAAATTAATTAGCAAAACAACAAAGCTTGAAATTAGCCTGCCTCCTACGTGTCTGTTTCAGATTGATGAGGGCTACTTCCTCACGACTGTGTTCACAGTGTTAACATGACAAGCACATGTTGTGACAGAGCAATGATGCTGGGACGTTTGGTCCATGTGGCAGGTTCAGATGCTTTGTCCTGTCCTGTCCTGTCCTCTGTCTTTGTGCAGCCAGCAGGGCAGAGGATTTCCTGCATGTGGTCTCAACAGTAGCTGCGTTTCCATTGACCATGAAAATGCGCAAATTAGAATTTCGAAAATAAATTTGCTCAATGGAAACACGTCAATTTCGTAAAAAAATACATTTTTTGACTAAATGTTTTTGCACTAGGATGAGGTGGTTTTTCAGCCATATCGAAATTGGTGTTTTTCGCTAAACTGCAATGGAAACACTTTTTTCGCATCACAGGAGTCACGTGATCAACAACCGGCTGTTTCTACTGGCGAAAAAGACGACGACGAAGAAGATAACAGGAAGTAGAAGTAGTAGTAAAATCATTGAAGTAGTAAAATAAAGTAGAAAACTCACCGACTACAATTTCCCAAAAACACAGCATACGTAGCCGCTCCCAAGTAGGGGCTTTCGCTGGAAAGCCTCGATAAAAGACGCCGACATCTCCTCTGATGATGAGCGCTAGTGTTGTGGTAGCAACATGCTATGTGTTTACATCCATGGCCGCCATGTTTGTAGTGACTTATCGCAAGAACAAACGTATTCACGCGTGACTTTAATAACATTTCTTACTTAATGCAAACACCGCAGTTGCGAAACAGCTGTTTTTCGACATTAACAGAATATCGACAAAGTTTTGCGCACATTTGCAATGGAAACGCAGCTTGTGATGTCATATTTCTGCTTCTACAAATCCATGTGCTGTTCCTCTTCCTCCTCAGCAAACTCCTCTCAGTCTTCTTCAATCTGAAAAGCTCCTTTCTGCTGAGATTTACTTTTATACAAGAAGTGACCAGCCCCATAGCTTAACGACATAATTTTCGCACCAATGTGTTACTATAAATTGTAGCTTATAAAAATGCATTGTAGACACAATATATTGATTACATGTAGGACTTTGCCTTCCCTGCTATAATTACAAAACCAACCAGCTCTTTAAAAGGAGCGTTTACTTGAAGTTTAACAGGTTTTGAGGCCGTTTTGAAAGATTTACTTTTTATCATTTGCTGGCTCAGGTACGAATAGGAAACAGGAAAAATATTTGTATTAACAATCTTTATTCACTTTTCCATTCTCTGCAATGTAAAAAAACATTTTTAAAAGATAGCTGTATGTTTGAGGATGATTGTCCACAGAAATATAAATTTTGGGGGTGGAGAGCGCTACAGTAAAAGCTGGGGCTAAGATCAAATGGAAATGAGCTGTGATGGAATATTTCCAACATTAATTAGAGAATTTCTGTGTCTGATCTCTGACTTTAGTTGAAAACTAAAGAATATTTCCTCTTTTATAACAGTTTTTATAAAAACCCTGATGAGTTTGACTTATAACCTCCAATCATTTAATGATGTAGAAATTGTGTTAGAAGCATAAACATTCAAATCCAAAACACTAAAGAAATATGTATTTTCACAGCTATTATAGCTTTAAATGGGTTAAAATATCAAAAGTTAAATGTCAAATCTTCTGTCAACTAATACAATTGTTTAAAGAGTAACTTTACCCCCAAATTAACTTTTTTTAGCTGATAAACTGTCTAGAATGTGTCTAAAATGTTATATAGTACTGTTTCTGCGCTAATTTTGATGTT
>NW_013952857.1:363350-367491 GCF_001266775.1 Austrofundulus limnaeus | reverse complement strand
GTGTGTGTGTGTGTGTGTGTGTGTGTGTGTGTGTGTGTGTGTGTGTGTGTGTGTTACACTTCACCTCAGTCATGAGAACAGCTGCAAAAAATGCAACTGTTTTGTATGAATGCCCACACAAACAGTGTGGGAAGGATAAGGTTAGAAAAATAGATTTACTGCAGCTTTCTAACAAATGTTCTCCTACATGCAGTCCTTAAACACAAATACACCAAAACTGTGTCGAGTATGTTTGGCAAATGATATCATGAATGCATGTCTTTTGAATTTAATTTAGAGTTTTGTGTCCAAAACAGCTGTTTAGGCCTAATAAAATAATAAATGGGTTTATTCAGAAATAAATAGACATCTCACCATATTTGTGGAAAGGCACTTCAGCAGGTACATCAAACTAGAAAATAAATATTTAAATAGCTGTTTTGTTGGCTGACAGAAGAATGTTAATTATTAAAATTTTAAGTAAAAATTGACCTAATACTGTTAATATGGCAATTCATGTAGCTATCCCAGAAATATTGGAATATTTACAGAGAAACTATTGATTTAACTTTTGATCAGATCTGTTTTTAATTAGTGCATATTTATTTTTGCATATTTATTAGTGCAATAAGACTTTAACATAAATCTGTAGATTTTTGTTAGTTTTCTAAGCTTATTTTTTTTTATAGATTTCTATCATTTACAAGCGCAAATAGAAAGTAAATTCTCAAAGTTGGAAACTTTCCATTGGAATTAACAGACATTTATGGGAATTTACAGTAAAATTTGAGAAATAAAAAGAAGAACCATTTAAGCTCGGCCTTACCGGCTTTTTAAAATACAGTTGGGGAAATAATATTTTTGCATAATCATAACTAAAACAACAAAATTTTAAGTATCGATGCTGAAATATATACAGCACATAGGGAAATGATGTAGTTAGTGAATAGAAGGTGACTGAAATGGTAGTGATCACATCTAGATGGTATAAATGTGGGCAGAAATACATTCAAACAGGACCTGTTGCTGTCATCAGCTGATGTGTCTTGTGATCATATTACTTACTTCCTCATTTGCCACTGAAACTGCTGAGTATTTGGAGGCGTTGATAGAAAATATAGATTATTTTCCACAAAAGAGAAGAAGGCCGGGTAAGTTTCATTATTTAATACCAACTTACTTTAGGTTTCAGTAAATTAATGTCATTTTTTAATATCTTAAGATTTAAGGTAACAACTGCGTACTCTGCACCCCTGGTTAGATGCAGTCTGTACTGGAACTGCGACGTGCAGTGACATTAAAGTTTAATCTCAATCTAATCTAAACCTAAACTCTGATGCAGTTTCAGCGAGATGGGCTTTAAAATGTCCCATTGTTGAACTTGGAGTAGTTTGTTGTAACAATAACTCAGTTTTACACTCTGTTTGTTTAGCTTCCTCTGTTTTGGCACTACAGAAGGTATCTGTGTGGGTGTCGAGTCATTTTAAATGTATGACAGTTTGTTGACTCACTCTACACAGATCCTCATTGTCCATCGGTGAAGTGTGCCTGGCTGACTGGTGAGAGGGACAGATTTTTGGCCTCTTGTGGAAACGAAATTGAAAACATTGTTTTTTATGTTCTTGTTTTATCGTATTTGCAGTAATTCCATTACAATGTTGTTTGGTTCAAGTAGTACCTCCTAACCCTCATCCATTGATGCACACACTGTATGCACCGTAGCATGAGCTGATTTATTGTTTTACCACCACAGAAGCTGGACACTCTTGTTCAAATGGAAATGAGACAAACTTTTTCCTCTGTAAGATAGTATGCATGACAAATCTGTGTTACAACCTCTTAAAGTTCCCAGAAACTGGATGAAGTGTGCTTTCCTTAAAACACATGACTTATTAGAACGTGGCTTATCGTGACAAATTTGGAAAACTTTAGTGTGGAGACAGTCATGTCACTGTTACATTCATATTAGTTTCCAAAATGTTTTGGAATTAGTATTATTGTTATTATTTTTCCTATTTTCTGTGTCCCTGAGGTGCCCTCACCACTCTATTATTTCTGTACAGTCCACACAATAATAATAATAATAATAATAATAATAATAATAATAATAATAATAATAATAATAATAATCATGTGATATAAATCTGATCACTTTCATTTCAAAAAAGTACTCCCGTAGATTCAGTTAACACTTGTTGGACAGCTGACAAGGTGGGTACAAAGTGGCCAAAACTGGGTACGAAGGGTTCTATGGCAGAGGACCTAATTACTCCCAGAAAGTATGGGTACTCGTGATCAAACCTGCAAATATAGGATTTAGGAAATACAAAATGACATGGCGCTGCAGTGGTAAGAGTGGTGAATTTAAAACGCAACAGTGACATTTTTCTATTACAGTTTTTCTTGGTTGCTTTGATGCAGTAGTCCACTCAAATTCCACATTTTCAAAACAGTGGACACAGGACTGAACACTGATGGTCAAAGTGACACATTTTGTTTGCAAAAGGCTCTAACTGAGCCAAAACATTCAAAATATGAAACAAAAGCAAACACTGCCTTCAAACAATACAACTTGTTTGAGTTCTTCCAATCGGTCATTACATAATGGACACCAAATACAACACTCGGTGCACCAATGCTTGTTATTGTAGCCTGTTGCATCCCTTTCATGCCATTTGTTGTCTTTCTACTCAGGCTGGGTCAAATGTTACTTCTTGCAAAGAACTGGATTCAGACTCACAATGCTTCAAAGCAAATTTTATTAATCCAATGACATTTTTCTCAAAATGTGGATGAAAAATGAAACTATAAACATTACAGAAAATTGCGGAAGAGCATTGCATTTACCAAATAAAAAAAAATTAGACTCCTGAGAGATTGGATCTCATAATTATGAGATCTTATTTTGTAATTGTGAGAAAAGATCTTAGAATTACAAGATCAGATCTCATCACTAAAAAAATAAAAGAAAAGATCTCATAACTATGAGGAAAAGATGTCATAATTACAAGAAAAGATCTTATAATTATGAGATTAGATCTTATAACTAAAAAACAATCTCATAACTGAGGAAAAGATGTCATAATTACGAGAAAAGATGTCATAATTACGAGAAAAGATCTCATAATTACGAGAAAAGATCTCATAATTACGAGAAAAGATCTCATAATTACGAGATCAGATCTCATAACAAAAAAAAGAAAAGATCTCAACTATGAGGAAAATTCGTCATAATTACAAGAAAAGATCTTATAATTATGAGATCAGATCTCATAACTTAAAAAAGATCTCATAACTATGGGGAAAAATGTCATAATTACGAGAAAAGATGTCATGATTACGGGAAAAGATGTCATAATTACGAGAAAAGATCTCATAATTACGAGAAAAGATCTTGTAATTACTAGATCAGATCTCATAATAAATAAAATATCTCATAACTATGAGGAAAATGCGTCATAATTACGAGAAAAGATCTTATAATTACGAGATCAGATCTCATAACTAAAACAGATCTCATAACTATGAGGAAAAAATGTCATGATTACAAGAAAAGATGTCATAATTACGAGAAAAGATCTCATAATTATGAGAAAAGATCTTATAATTACGATATCTGATCTCATAATAAATAAAAGATCTCATAACTATGAGGAAAATGCATCATAATTATGAGAAAAGATCTCATAATTACGAGATCAGATCTCATAACTAAAAAATATCTCATAACTATGAGGAAAAGATTTCATAATTACGAGAAAAGATGTCATAATTATGAGAAAAGATCTCTTAATTATGAGAAAAAATCTTATAATTACGAGATCAGATCTCATAACTAAAAAAAGAAAAGATCTCATAACTATGAGGAAAATACGTCATAATTACGAGAAAAGATCTTATAATTATGAGAAATAATCTTATAATTACGAGATCAGATCTCATAACTAAAAAAACAATCTCATAACTATGAGGAAAAGATGTCATAATTACGAGAAAAGATGTCATGATTACAAGAAAAGATGTCATAATTATGAGAAAAGATCTCATAATTATGAGAAAAGATCTTATAATTATGTTACGAGATCTGATCTCATAATAAATAAAATATCTCATAACTATGAGGAAAATGCATCATAATTACGAGAAAAGATCTTATAATTAT
>NW_013952857.1:359558-363214 GCF_001266775.1 Austrofundulus limnaeus | reverse complement strand
TCAATTATGAGAAAAGATCTCATAATTATGAGAAAAGATCTTATAATTATGAGATCTGATCTCATAATAAATAAAATATCTCATAACTATGAGGAAAATGCATCATAATTACGAGAAAAGATCTTATAATTACGAGATCAGATCTCATAACTAAAAAAAGAAAAGATCTCACAACTATGAGGAAAATACGTCATAGTTGCGAGAAAAGATCTTAATTATGAGATCAGATCTCATAACTAAAAAAATATCTCATAACTATGAGGAAAAGATGTCATAATTACAAGATCAGCAGGGAAATAATTTTTTTAATTTAGTGAATGCAATGCTCTTCCATCGAAAATACTGCAAATGTAAACCAAAATAAAATCTAACCCAGAATAAAAAATTATGAAAATAAAGATCAAATCTATTAAAGTTTAAGAAATACCCACTTTTGATAATCAGTCTCTTCTGTCTTGGACCTCCTCCATCCATGCTGTTAAAGAACAACACAGACGGCTCACCTTTTAAGGCCTTCAGACTGGTTAGTGAAGATTTTTATGAAGGAGTGTCAAACAGGTGCTTCAGCTTCAGTGATTTCATGCTGAGGTAGGAAGCCTCTGATGGTCAGAAACAGGTGGTTTTTGTTTGGTCAGAGCTACAACGATGGAGTTTAGACTGCTGGAATGGCATCTGTGTTAAATGTTTTACAAAAGAGTGAAGAAACGGTGTCAGTCCAGTGACAAATGTTCACACGTTTGCAAGAGGTGACTTCTGCTCTAATGATGAAAACTGAGAGGAACACTTTCTTTCTGCAAGTCAAAGCAACTAAGTAGAACTGTAGGCTTTCTAAGTTGTTACTGTGAATTGTTGAAGTGTTAGCCATTTGTTAAAAAAAACATGAAACTTTTTTTGCGGCATCAGAAAGCTCAAGTGCCTTCTCCCATCCGTGGTCCCAAACCTAAAATATACAGTTTATATTGATTCAAACACATTCTAAGCACTACCTCGTAAATGCTTGGCCTTTTAAAGTGACAATAAATGAAATGCTCTAGTAGTTCATTTACTTGAACTTCACTTATATGATCATTACATCTTTAAGCAACTGTTTTTATTAGGAGTAATCAAAAAGTCGAGTCTGTTTAAACACGGTCCTTGAGATTTACGTTGTGCAAAGCTGCTTTGTTTTGTTTCCATGGTACTAAACTACTGGAATGACTTCTTCAAAACACAAACTCAGTTTCTACAGCCACCCTTACCAGCAGTGCTTCATAACTCCATATTATTTTATCCACTTCATATGTAGAGTTAAAGTCAGGCCGCAAAGATGAGGAATTACTTTAGGTCTCAGGGAAGAGAGAAACTGTTGCACAGTGAGGTTAGAGTGCTCTTTTGGGTCTTATAAGCCTAAAGTCTCTTTCATTAGACGTGGAAGAAGTGATCCTTTTCACTATGACCTGTGATTTGATAGCAAGTCACACTTATTTGAAAATACTCTAACAAATGTGTAATTTAGATTACAGAAGGGTTACGTCAAGCTGCTAACATCCCATCATTATTGTCCCCAACAGAAAGAGATGGTTTCCTGCAGAAAACCAAACCAAACAAATTGCATGTAATCTGTTCAGCTTTCCTGTTAGCTCTTAAAGTTGGCTGTTGCTGCTCTGGAGAGTGATCGGTGTCTGCTGCACAGTTTACTGCCCTGTAGTTAACGCTGTACACCGCCATGCAGCAGTTACTTCTTATAATGTTTGTGCAGCATGCGTAACAAGTTCTTATGTGCTTTCTCGTGTCAACACTGAACTATCTGCAGAAAAACATCCAGAGCAAACAGACAGTAACAGCAGGTTCAAGTGAGTAATTTTATTTACCTCTAAACTTTTTATAAATCTGATAAATATAGGGGTTGGACAATGGAACTGAAACAACTGGTTTTAGACCACAATAATTTATTAGTATGGTGTAGGGCCTCCTTTTGTGGCCAATACAGCGTCAGTTCATCTTGGGAATGACATACAAGTTCTGCACAGTGGTCAGAGGGATTTTAAACCATTCTTCTTGCAGGATAATGGTCAGGTCTCTACGTGATGCTGGTGGAGGAAAACGTTTCCCGACTCGCTCCTCCAAAACACCCCAGAGTGGCTCAATAATATTTAGATCTGGTGACTGTGCAGGCCATGGGAGATGTTCAACTTCACTTTCATGTTCATCTAACCAATCTTGCTGTGTGAATTGGTGCATTGTCATCCTGATACACGGCACCGCCTTCAGGATACATTGGGCCTCATGCAAGAACCGTTTGTATGAACAGATTTGTTCTTAAGTTGTGCATACGAGTGATTTAGTAGAACTTGTGGCATTCACCAATTTTCTCGTATTCTAAGATTTTCTTCAGATACGAACAAAATTCACGAGTGGTCCTGACCTGTCGTATATTTTACGAGCAGTCAGTCTGCTGTTATCCAAATAGATTTTCTTCACTAATAACTTTATATTTCTTTAGTTTGAAGATATTTCAAGTTTAAAATTAATCACACTCCATAATTATGTTGACAATAGGCTATTCTGATTGAATTGGAATTAGATTTTCAATGTAATAATGTAGATTAATGTCATAAATTGGTTAGATTAAATTAAATTGGCTATTAATGCTGTTGTATGACACTACAATATTAATATGAAGATCTCAAACTACAAATCCACTTAAATTATGCATTAATTGAAGTTTGGAAACATTAGACTTTTCTTTTCATTAACGTATCTGACACCACTTGCAATGGCCGGGGGTAGGGGGGCGTGGGGGACGACTGCTCTTCTTCTGAATAAATGACAACTATGTAACACAGTTATTTACACTTAAATTAAAAACATTTGACCAAAGAAAAACCATAGCAGAACTAGAGAGAGATAAACATGATTTAGATCTTTATTTCTGTGACTGCATACGACCCACAGGAGACACAACATTAACAGCAGTCGTCATTTCATTCCTTTAATTCCACAGCTGATGCTGCTAAAAATTACAGATTTTATTTTCTGGATCTCTGAGAGCAGGACGTTAATCTCAGAACTCGTAAAGTTCTTATTTTTTACTCTGTAATGTCATTTATGAATGGACACGACCTGGTATCTGGGGCAGGAAACATTTAGCCTTTTATGGTGTTTTTAGGGTGGTAATTATGCAAATCTCTCCTCATGCGTGAGCACCTGATATGCATTCATTAGTTTATCCTGCTCATTTATACACTTTTCCTGAAGATAGAAGAGTTTGTTGAATCTGATGTGACATGTTCATATGAACCCTTCTTACAAACAAAATAAGAGAAATTGAGGATAAGAATACTAACATGTTCTTGCATTAGGCCCAATGTTTTAACCAATGGATGCACATACACAGCAAAAATGCCAGTGTTAATTTAACACCCACAGTGTTAATTTTAACACCAACAAAGTGTCTATATGTGTCCACACTTGCCGGTGTTAAAATAACACTTGGGAAAGTGTTAAATGATTAACACCAATTTTTGTGTTAAATTAACACCAGCCAGTGTATAATATTCAACAATACTGGGTGTTAAATTAACACTACAATAGTGTTAAGTGTTAAAATTAACACCAGCAAGTGTTTAATATTCAACAATACTGGGTGTTAAATTGACAATACAATAGTGTTAAGT
>NW_013952857.1:341605-350359 GCF_001266775.1 Austrofundulus limnaeus | reverse complement strand
ACGCTAAACTTGTCCGGGCATCTGCCTTACATTTACGAAATAATTTTGTCCTCCGCATGAGAAAATAAGCGCGAATGTGTGCAGCCTGCTCAGTTACTTTGCAGTGGGGATACGTGAAGGCGTGGCTTAAACAACACCAACCAGTTAACGCCCCATTTTAACAACGTATCATTGACACGAGTTACATTTTCAGTGTTATTTTACAACTGTGTGTTGTTAATCCAACACCAACACTGTTTATTTAACACTACACCTAAGATTTTAACACCGGCATTTTTACTGTGTAGTCCTCCAGAATGGTTCGGTAGTCCTTGGCAGTGATGTGCCCATGTAGCACAAGTATTGGGCCATGGGAATGCCATGACATGGCAGCCCAAACCATGACTGATCCACCCCCATGCTTCACTCTGGGCATGCAGCAATCTGGGTGGTACACTTCTTTGGGGGTTCTCCACACTGTAACTCTCCCAGATGTGGGGAAATCAGTAAAGGTGGACTAATCAGAGAACAATACGTGTTTCACATTGTCCACAGCCCAAGATTTGCACTCCTTGCACCATTGAAACCGATGTTTGGCATTGGCACGAGTGACCAAAGGTTTGGCTATTGCAGCCCGGCCATGTATATTGACCTTGTGGAGCTCCTGACGGACAGTTCTGGTGGAAACAGGAGAGCTGAGGTGCACATTTAATTCTGCCATGATTTGGGCAGCCGTGGTTTTATGTTTTTTGGAGACAATCCGGGTTAGCACCTGAACATCCCTTTCAGACAGCTTCCTCTTGCGTCCACAGTTAATCCTGTAGGATGTGGTTCATCCTTCTTGGTGGTATGCTAACATTACCCTGGATACCGTGGCTCTTGATACATCACAAAGACTTGCTGCCTTGGTCACAGATGCACAAACAATTTGTCCTCTTTTGAACTCTTTTATATCACCCATAATGTTGTGTGCATTGCAATATTTTGAGCAAAACTGTGCTCTTACCCTGCTAACTGAACCTTCACACTCTGCTCTTACTGGTGCAATGTGCAAATAAGGAAGATTGGCCAACAGGCTGGTCCAGTTTAGCCATGAAACCTCCCACACTAAAATGACAGGTGTTTCAGTTTCATTGTCCAACTCCTGTACATGCATGGGGCTATGATATCTTTTTTATTCACCCAGTATACAACTGTTTAGCTGTAAGTTAACTGTTCGTTACAAAAATAGCCAAAATATATTCATTAATATTTCAGATTATGGAGTCTGGATCTTTGGATTTGTTTCTTCTGTGAGTGATTTCAGGGTTGGTGGCTGAATCGATCAGATGTCCTTATTGATTTTCTTGCTCTGCTTGTGACTTCACTCAGTCTGCTGTAAATTTAATCTCCCTTTTGATTGGGAATTTTGTTATTTTACAACCATTGTGAGTACACAGCATCTGTCTAAACGCCAGAAGTGCATGCAGCTGACCACTGAGGGTGTATTTTGGCAGACATTTGACAATAAATGTCACCAAGGGTTTGTAGTTGAGTGGACTCTTGAGTGAGTGTTGAACAATAAATTAAGTTTTAGCCACCCAGGCTTTGTTTGGATTGTGAATTTTGTTTCTTGAAACTCTGTTTCATGTCTCGCATGTCAAGTTTGTTGGTGACACAACTGTAGAAAACCTGTAATAGGTTTAAATAAATAACTGTATTGTACGTGCAGTTTGAACTCTCGATAAGTGGAGTTTTTAAGCTTGAGAACTCTCCTAACTGTATTACATAATGTGACTCAGAATTTAATTCATCCATTTTCTTGATTCTTTTAATGTAGATATGTCTTTAAAAGTATATAGAATGTGTTATATTTGAATATGTTTAACAAAATTTGACAATATCTTATGTAGCTTTTTGTTATCCCAAAGTAGGTGTGGGCTCATCCCTGCGTTCCTCAGCTTTCTATGTTTCCTGGTACAATTCCAACACTGTATTTCAATATGTTTTTAAAATTTGCTTTAAAAGACATTTGAACAGGGATAAAAACATTTTTTATGACTTTCATTATTAACACTGGTATAACATACAACAATTTCAATGAAGTTGGGATGTTGTGTAAAACATGAATATAAACAGAATGTGATGATTTGCAAATCCCTTTTAACCTAACTGAAAATGCGAAGACAAGATATTTAATGTTCAAACAGATGAAGTTTATTGATATTTTTTCTAGGGGGGTCCCAATACAACTTTTTCACTTCCAATACGATACTGATATTGCAACTTTGAGAAATGGCCGATACCGATATTGACCTGATACCATATCAGTACGAATCACACACTTTTGCCTATTTTGTAGTGTGAAATCTTAGAAAAGTCTTGATCAAGTCAAACAGTGAAAAAGTGTGGTATGAAAAAATTGACCCATTTGACCCATTTATTTTTATCTAATGGGTCACATACATTTTAAACAGAAGAACATGCTACAATTTAATAAAATAAATACAATAAATTAGAATACCCTCAAAAATAAAACATAATAAAAACAAAATGTACATTTAAAGTGTAAAATACCAATTCAAAATCACTCCAGTTATTTATTTTTTTACCATCTGTCAGCCTTGTGCTGCTTTATGGTGGGAAAAACTGAAGGTGGGGACAAAACAAAACCCTACATTATTGTCCAATGTCCAACTGTTCAAAGTTAAGAGTCCACAGCTCCAATTTAATTGACTGTGCCCAAAACAACGTGATCATTGCACTTAATCTTCACAAAAACAAGTGTGTAAACAGATTAAAACATCACTCTAATAATGAGAGCAAAAAATAAATAAGAATTATTCAGTTAATGAAACTGATAGCTACTTTTCTTTCTGCTGCATTTCCACTTTCTACAGTCTGAGCATCACGTGGAATAGCCTGTGGCTCCTGCAGGGAGCACAGTTTTTAATCACTGCGCGCTCGTATTCCAAAACAAAAGCTGCACACTCCTTTCTTCTGTCCATCAAACCCAGAGCTAATCCACTGGCAGCAGTCTGCTGATGTCCAAACCGTAAACGTGCTGTCCTCACTTCTGCCTGCTCAGAACCACCGACCGGACCGGAGAGGAGGTTCTGAAACTGGAACCATGGAGACACACTGGACCGAAGCCGAGCTGCATAGCTGCTGCCAGGGTGGAGAGTAGAACCTGGTTGTCTCTGGTTTAAAACCTACACGGTTCTGTTCCACCACGGAAAACTTGTGCATGATAGTTTTGTACTTAGCTGCAACTGTGTTTTTGATGGAAACAGAAAGTACTGCTGACATCGCTCCTACTTCTTGCTAACTTGTTAGCACAGCATGTTGTGATCATGTGTGCTCTGCATGCTGGATCCAAGCGCTGCTGGATAGAGAAGCTGGAGCGGAGTCAGTGGACTGCTGGAACAGACTGCTTATATCAAAGCACTTTTATCAGAGATTTTTTTATGCAGGCTGATAAAATCCAATACTTGTTTTTTGGATCGGGACACCCCTAATTTGTTCTTATTTGTTGCTGCAACACATTTTTAAAAAGCTGAACAGAGTCATGTGGCTCTGTGGTTCATCAGCTTTCCTTCTAACATCACTCAATAAGTGTTTGTGAACTGAGGACACTAACTGTTGAAGCTTTGTAGCTGAATTCTTTTACTCTTGTTTGATGAACAACTTCAGTTGCTCAACAGTCCTTCTCCTCATAAAGCTCCACACATTTTCTCTAGAGACAGGTGTCGACTACAGACAGGTCAGTCTACCTGCAGTCTTTTATTCTGAAGCCACGCTGTTGGAACACGTGCAGAATGTGTCTTCGTCATCTTGCTGAAATCAGCAGGACGTCCCTGAAAAAGACGTGTCTTGTTGCTCCAAAACCTGGATGTAGCTTTCAGCATTAATGGAGCCTTCACAGATGTGACAGTAACCCGTACCATAGGCACTAATACACCCCCATACCATCAGAGAGGCTGGCGTTTGAGCTTTGTGCTGATAACAATCCAGACAGGTCTTTTCCTCTTTGTCGTAGAGTACACCACGTCCATGATATCCAAAAACAACTAGAAATGTGGACTGGTCAGACCACAGGACACTTTTTTACACTTTGTGTCAGCCCATCTCAGATGAGCTCCGGTCCAGAGAAGCCGGCGGTGTTTCTGGGTGTCCTGATGCATCTCAGTAATCCAGGTAAAAAATCAAAAAGAAAAAAATTGTGTAGGTCTTCTGGACGGGTTCTTCTCTAATGAAACGTTTCGTCTCTCCTCCAAGAGACTTCTTCAGTCTGAGAGTTTCAGGCAAAATTCAGGCTTTTAAGCCCTGCCTCCATGTGACTGATACTCACATCACATGGCTATCGTTGACACCTAATTAACACTTATTGTTAACTGGGTGGAGTGATACTGGTAATAGCCGCACTGTAGGAGAGGGACAACTGAAAACGGAGGCCTCCACCTCTGTTTAATGATGGACGGTCTTTCTTCACAAAAATGGCTTCTTTTACTCCTCTCTCAAACCAACATTCCTCTCTATCAAGAATGAGAACATCCTCATCTCTGAAAGAGTGACCGCTGGCCTGTAAATGAGTGAAAACTGCAGAGTTCTGGCCATTAGATGTAGCTTGTCTGTGTTGGGACATTCTTTTGAACAGTGGCTGCTTTGTTTCCCCGATGTATAACTGGTCGCAGTCCTCCTGGCACTTAACAGCATATACAACATTGCTCTGTTTGTGCCGGGGCACCAGATCTTTGGGGTGAACCAACCTTTGCCGTAATGTGTTTCTGGGTGTTGTTGATACTAGGCCTGTCGCGATAGTCAATAAATCAGTTAATCGCACGATAAGTTATTTTGAGGTCGGTAAAAAAAATTAAGGACGATAAGTTTCATTTTCCTGCTTGTTTGTTTACTTCGTCTCTCTCCCTCTCTGTGCTCCGCTACACAGAAGCTCAGCTGACTCCTCCCCTCCTGTTTACTTAGTGTCGGGAGGAGTGAACTCTCGCTTTAGCATGAGAGCTCGTAGCAATAACAAACTAAAGAAACATTTCAAAGCAGAACGCGGCTGCTGCAGTGTCGGAGCACTAGAGCCTGAAATTCGCTGCGGGAGGACACAGAGACAGAGGAGGAGAAGGGGTGGAGGCTGAAACTCCCCCAGACCCGCGACAAACTCGTCAAGACTTTACCTGTCACTCCCAAAAATAACAGGAAACTTAAACGCACCATCTGTGTTTTAAAAAAACACCAAAAAACCTGTAGCTGTCCCAACAACTCATGAGGAAAACTCTGAACTGTCTGATTTCCTCCCCGCAGCGCTCTGCTTGTCTCCTCACTGACTGTCCTCCTCACACACACACACATAGACACGTTTGTTCTTCTATCCTCATGGGGACATTGCATTGACTTTCATTCATTTACCAGTATTTTCTATTACCATCTGAACCTAAACCTAGTCTACACTTTACATGGGATGTGAACTGGGCTTATGTCCCCATAAGAAACAGTGGGTCCTCACCAGGCTGTGTAGTTTGCTTCATCTCTAAAGAGATGCTGCTCTTTAATATTGTTTATTTACTGTCTTAGTTTTGTGTGTGGTGTTTAATTTAAATTTAGTTGTTCTTTGTTTTTTTTATTCAAGTGCATTTTTTGTTGGAGACTGAGAGTCCACTTTGTTAAACATTCTTTTAAAAATTAAAGTTTATTGATTTATCACACTTACATATTACGCTTTTATAATTATTAGTTGTAAAATGGTCACCAGGCAATATTATCGCTTATCGCAGTAATTTTTGAGACAATTAATCGCCCAGCAAAATTTGTTATCGTGACAGGCCTAGTTGATACCCGGCTTTGCATGACAGAGCTTTAACTTGTAGATGTAGAGATGAACTGTGTTCACTGACAATGGTTTTCTGAGGTCTTCCTGAGCCCGTGTGTTGATATCTGTTACAGAATGATGTGGGTTTTTAATGCAGGGCTGCCTGAGGGGTCAAAGGTCACATTCAGTTCACTTTTTTGGAACTTGTTGCAGCATCAAATTCAAAATGAGTGAATATTTGCAAAAGAAAAACAGTAAGGCAGTGCCGGGCGGTATACCGTTTTGTACCGAATACCGGTTTTTATTTTTGTTATGATATGAATTTTCTGAATACCGGACATAACGGTTTAAATAGCCTGAACATGTGCAGAACGTTTCGTCGTGACCGCTAATGAGCTGTTTCCCCGGGGACAGTTTTCCTCGCAGCACCGCTATGTGCGTTAGCATGCTAATGTTATTGTTGAACAGCTTCAGAGGCAGGTGGTGATTCCGCTGTTTAAATTGACTGACGTTTAAAAAACATCCCGTTTTCACCGTCGCTAAATGTAGTAAACACCTCTTCAGTGACGTGCACAGTTAGATTTAATGCGCGACGTTAATATCGAAATGTTATGCTAATGGAGACTTAACGTGGTTCTATTGTGAAAAGCCCGGGGAAAGTAGTTTGTAATGGAATTGGAAATGACTGGTGTGCGAGGTGAGTCGTGCTGATAATCTTTATTAAATAACATAAAACAATAAACCTGATAATAAACTTTTCATAACCCTCCTCCTTCACGACCGGACCGAAATGCGTGACTACTGTCTCCAACCAGGAGGAGAAAAGACACATAGAGGAGGGAAACAGAGACACAGACAGAGGCACAGTAAAAGAAAAAAGTTAACAAGCAGTGTTCATTTTATTATCAGCTGAGCTGTGATGAAAAGAAAAATACCGTCAAATACCATCAAACCGGTGTAAATGTTGAAAATACATGATATAATTTTTTGTCCATACCGCCTAGCTCTACAGGAAGGTTTATTGGTTTGAACATTAATTATCTTGTTCTTGTAATGTATTCAGTTGAATACAGGTTAAAAAGGATTTTCAAATCATCAGTTTTTATTTATGTTTTCTACAATGTCCCGACTTCATTGCAGGCACTGTGGAACACAGGTATGGACCAGGTAGTGGGTCGTTATTGTGTCTAAGATCCATTAATCCACTGATAATTTCCATCAGTTTGATACGTTACATTCATGAAAGTGATGGACTGGTGACCTGTTGTAGGTGTACCTCACCTCTCACACACTGACTGCTCCCCTACAACCCTGTAGAGAAAAGATGGATGGATGGATATTTATTTATTTATTTATTTATTTATTTATTTATTTATTTATTTATTTATTTATTTATTTATTTTCCAGACAGGATCTTAGGTCAGTTTGAAAAAAATCAACACATTATATGGTTATGATAAAATTTCTCTAATGACCAACTTAATATTTTGTTTCAATAACAGCTTTGTATTTACTCAACAGCAGGCAAGCTAAATGGTTTTTCAGGCTCATTTGATTTATTATGAGCTTTCAGTGTCTAAAAGTCCCTGATGGCATATTAATATCCAAATTAGTGAAATCTCCTAATGTATTCTGCTCCTGTCTCAATCTGTCTCACAGTTACAAATTATAACAGGCCTCATCCCTGGTAATACACACAAACTAAATCAATACACAATCATGCACTGGAGGAACACTCATTTCATTACGCTGTGGCCAACGAAATTAAAAGTTTCCAGATCCCTGTAGCTACATTTTCTTTTCCCATTCAATTAAGCACCAAGCATCACTGTAGCAACCTTTGAAACAAACCTTATTTACTCTCTGTACAGGAAAGTCAATTGTGCTGCCCCTCCCTAATGCAGGCTCAGAGATGGAAAAAGACTTTGTGCATTACTGTAACGATCACAATTTGGCCCCTCTCCAATTTTAGGAGGCAGCAATTTGAGTAAGTAGATGTGGGAAGGGGGATACATTATTGCCCCTTAAAATATCCTGTGGAAGCCATGTGGAGCTGCCTAAACCTTTGCTGCTTCAAAGCTCCGCCCATTTACACTCCTCCCTGGAGCTCAGTCTGCAGCCCCACAGAGCACCCTTCGCCTGAAGCATTGTTTGAGAATGTGTTGGGAGTGTTGGAAACAGTAGGTTCTTAAAGGCTGTGTCTCAATTCTGGGCCATGTAGGCCACATCCTTGCTGGGCCGGGTAGGCTGCTCAAAACTGCTGCGAAATGAGACGGTCCAGCCTTCGCCTGACGTCGGCTTCACGTAGGTTTGCGTGACCACGTGCTCCCCCGTTACCATCTTGATCAGTTTCATGTCGGACTTAAAATGTTTCGGGACGTGTTTACACATTTTTTACTGGAAGAATAAATTCACAGTTAAAAAGGTAAACGTAAATAAAGAAAACAATAACTTGGGTTGAGCTCCAGTATCTACAACGGAGATAACATATTTTTTATAGGGGTGTAAGAAAATATTGATACACTGAAATATCGCGATATTTCATTTCCCGAAACTTTATCGATATTCTACAGCCCTGTAACGATTTTTTTATTAAGGTTTAAAATGTCAACTTTCCTGCCAGCCATTCATTTTTATATTGTAGTTCAGCCTCTGACCACTAGTTGGCAGCAGTGAGCCAGCCATTTGGCTCCTCTACCTCTTGAGCACCAGAGAGTAAGGGTAGCATTAGCATTGTAAGTAAACATTAGCTTTATGCTCCGATAACTGAATCTGAGCAGAAAAGATGCTTACAATGTCGCAATATATCGGGATATATCGTATCGTGACCCCTCTGTTATGATATTTATCATATCTCCAAATTCTTGCCAATACACAGCCCTAACAGCCACTGAAAAAAATCTCAGAGATTAAAGTTAAAATTCTTAGATTAAAGTCAGAATTCTTATGGGCTCGACACATGCGGAGCGACAAACAAC
>NW_013952857.1:337160-338443 GCF_001266775.1 Austrofundulus limnaeus | reverse complement strand
TACCACTACTGTGCATGTGTGTCAAGGACAGAAAGGCAGATGTGGCAGTGGAAGGTGTCAAAGCAGTTTGGAGACAAAAACAAAGTAAAGAACAAAAAAAAAGAAAACGATTAATCGATTATTAAATTAGTCATAGATTATTTTAATAATCGATTAGTCATTGATTAATCAATTAATCGTGGCAGCCCTATTGACAAGTGCTCATATCTAAGATCTGTTTTCATTAAACCTGAGAAATGATTGGAATTAAAGGCCACCGATGGCAGTTTAACCTTAGATTCTACTTTGAGGTGAACACATGAATGCAGAGTCTGACAAATAGAGTGTAATGGTGGTGGAACACAGCAGGGATCGATCCTGACATGGAAAATATTGATACGTTTCTGTCACATGGATTAGTCACTTGTGTCTGCCTTTTGGTTATTTTCCCCGAGCTCTGTTTGTTCTAGTATTGATGGGTTTACTGTCACTGCGCTCAGAGCAGGCTGACAGAAGTGGACTGAGAGCCTTTTAATGACATACGTACAATGTGCAGTTCAGGATGCTCTGTTTTTAATGAAAAATCCCATTAGTGTCTATTGTACCTTATAAAATAACACATGCTAAATGAGAATTGTCCATTTTAGAATAATTGCTTTTGTTTTAGATTTTGTTTACATTATAGTTGGGATTTTTTCAATAAAGGGTCACAAACCAGCGAAAAAAAGACTTTTGTTCTAAATGGTATGTTGCAACAAAACTGAAAGTCGTCAGTAGCATGTTAACATTTTTAAATTTACTAATTATCTGTGAACACAAACTGCTGCTGAAACATAGTACTGTATTTTCATAAGTATCTTGCAAAATACATAGTTAAAATATTTTTTAACCTTTTAAGCCCCATAGGTTGTCCTTGAAGTTTGTGCTCAAAATAACATGCCCAAATGTAATTATAATAATGCAATTGAAGAAATTTATAGTTATTTATAGATTAGTACTGATGTTAGAAAACAACACCAGAGTATTAGGGTGAACTTATTTTAATACCAGTATAATGTTTGATCTATTATGTGTTAATTGAAATAGAGTAGATACATGTCCGCATTATAACAACACATAAGTGAACTGTTTTAAACCATTAGATTGAGGTCTTTGTCTGAATGCCTGTGATTCAGACGTAGGTCAGTAGGGGGCGAACTCAGGCATTGAAGGCTGTGTCCAAAACGACAGGCCGGGTCCTCCGGAGGACCCAGACTCCCCGGTCTCGGCGGGCCGGGTCCTTGGTAGACCGGGAAGACCGGAAA
>NW_013952857.1:333966-336946 GCF_001266775.1 Austrofundulus limnaeus | reverse complement strand
GTAACTGAAAATATGGATGGAGGACCTCAGTTTAGCTTGTTTGTCACACTAGCACTGAGCTAATACATTTAAGGCAATATAGGCTGTCGTCCGCCATTACTAGCATAAAAAAATCTCCGGTCGGGCCGCAATGCATTATGGGATATGCTGGGCCGGGAAGGATCCATCGGACCTGTCCTTCGATTCGGGGAAAAAGAAGGACGTATTTGTCGGCCGCATCGGAGGAGTCTTCCGTTTTGGACGTCCTTCGTCGCGGCGCTGTGACGTATGCGGCCGACGAATTCGACCTTCGGAGGACCTGTCCTGCCGTTTTGGACACAGCCGAAGAATCGTGTATAAAAACATGCACTTCCTGTTTTTCATTCAGTGTGGTTTTCCTTGTCAGCCCGATGACAAATAAACCTCACTCAGATATCCAGAATTCTGGTATTGTATGACCTCATTCCTATCACAGATCAATTTATTTAACACTTGTGTTTTCATCTGACTTCAGCCGATATTAAACACGTATTTCTTACACAATTATACATTATATAAATATTTTAACAACACCACGAATAAGGCAAAAAAAAAACTCATGGTAAACATAAACTCAAGTGTAAAACAAGTAGAAAAATAGTTACATTATTGTGTATACTGTGGATATTGTGTATTTTCTGGTCACAGATTAAGTCTATACCACATCAGGTAACAATGTTACGTTCAGTTGTTATGAAAATGCTGTTTATATCAAAAATAAAATTGATGTTGTATCATATTCTCTCTAAACACCTTTAAATTGGCCTCCGTCTGTTGAAGAACCTCCTGCCATTTCAGACACTCCCACTTCAGCACATCTCAACAGTGCTTTGTAGGAGGGGTGCTCTGTGGGGCAAGAGCCCAGTTGGCAGACTGAGCTCCAGGGAGGAGCTTTGTACAAATAGGTGGAGCTTTGTACCAGCAAGCATTTATGCAGCTCCACGTGGCTACCACGGAAGATTCAAAGGTTCCTCAAACATGCATGAATGAGTCAAAGCAACTGCAGAAGCCTGTTAATCGTTCAAACTGTTGATGGAGCAGCCATCTGTGAGCAGGAACCACCATGTGAGGATGCACATGAAGGTGTTTACTGTGCAGAACCTTGACCACGTCCAGATTTCTCCTTTTCTTGTCCAGTAGGCTTGACCCTGATCAGAACATCTGACATAAACAAACTAACTGGTCAAACCACTGACGTGTGTTGAAGGAACCAGTTTAAGGTGTGAGGATTCTTAGTCGAGAATAGCACCACATTCACTGCAGTCCTAGCAAATTTGAAATTAGGGATGGCCCAATCAGATACTCAGTATCGGTATCGGTGGCAGATATGGCCATATTTTGAAAATCAGGTAGAATTAGGTAGATTTAGTCATGTGATCGGGCCGATCCAGTTTTCGTGACAGTTTTCAGCATCATCAGTGCTTTACAACTGCTGTTAAGAAGACAAGACACACACACAAGTATGCAACCATGTCCACAGTGTGGGAACACTTTTCATTGGAAAACAATGATGCTGAAACTGCATCTTGTAAAATTTGCAAACTGGATGTTTCTCATGGTGAGAACTCGCTTTAATACTACCAACCTTGTCACTTGGAAAGAAAAAAAATAAAGCTATCAGATCAGTATCGGAAAGACTAATCGTTAAAAAAATCATATTGTATCGGGAGCCAAAAAATCTGGATCGGGAGAAATAACTTGAATCAGATTTATTTTCCTTTGTTGCTCTCAGGTCTTGTGGAGACCTCACTGATGCTGTTGTGTTACTCTTTTCAGTAGCTTCCATTTGGAGCCAAGATAGATATTTTTTATTGATTCTTAAATGCACTTCACATATACACATTTTTTTTTACCAAGTTTAGAATATTTTATAATCAATGTATAATCAATCAATTTGATCCAATACTGTGATTAAAATACCACAAAAAAGTTGTTGCAATTTTAGAAAGAACATCAACTGCCTAACTATTTAGTTCCACACCTTGCATTAAAACAACACAACCAAACATGTCTTTACATTTAAGCTTGTAGGACTTCCCTGTTTGAGAATGGAGTCACCTGAAATAGGTGACGTCACTTCCCTTTTTTGCCAGTGTAGTGACGTATGTCACCAGTTGTTGTGATTATAGACCTTATAATGAAAGTCATAAGGAAGTTTTCACGAGTTCTCTTATTTTCAGTAAATACCTTCTTTGTACAAAATTGAATGGACAAAACACACAAAAAGACCAGTGTCCTCAGTGACTAGTTTGATCATCAATAAATGTGATCATTTATTTACAGAATCAAAACAAATTACTAGCGTACAGCTTATCTTGGTCAATCAAATTTTCTATAAAAAGTTTAACAACAAACTTTTACAGGGTTCCCATGGGTCCTTGAAATCCTTGAAAGTTTGTGAATTTGAAAATAATAATTTCAAGGCCCTGAAAAGTTTGTGAAAACAGCCAAAAATTACGCTTGTCCTTGAAAGTCCTTGAATGTTTTTTGGGGCTTGAAGTTCTCTATTCACACGGCTGATTTTCATCATCTGTAAAAAAAAGTAAAATAATTATAATGATAAAATTAGATTAAAAAAAACTTACATTTGTTGCGGTGGATAACTCAGGATTACAGTAAATTTACGTGGCTTTGAACAAATAATGTGAGTCATATTCATAGTTTTATCCAATCAGAGCAGAGCAGGACGGGTCTTTCTTTCTGAGCCCAGGTGAGAGCACCACAGCTCCTCCTGTCCTCACTGAGCATCTGGACATGTTCACATCCTCTCCTCCCAAACTGAGCTGCCCAGCCTCCCAGGACATAATTACATGTCCATGTATTGTGGATATGAATGTAGGGTATACATTTAATCCACTTTCTTTCATTGATTCTGACTCAGCAACTTCTACAGGTGCTGGTCATAAAATTAGAATATCATGAAAAAGTAGATTTATTTCAGTAATTCCATTTAAAAAGTGAA
>NW_013952857.1:330707-332121 GCF_001266775.1 Austrofundulus limnaeus | reverse complement strand
TTAAAATACAAAGCGTGTCTCATTCTTAGTGTCAAAAAGGGACAAACAAAATTTTAACAATGATTTGAGTTTCCTTTTCTGTTTCAGATAAAAAAGAAAATTACTTTAAGACATAAAGGAAAAAAGGCTTGTTTTTTGTATTCTACAACTATTTATTCCCCCACCAGAAGGGGAGCTTGCCTGGCAGCGCTGCATAATTAAACATTAATTTATATAAATAAAAGGCTGAAACACAGACGTGTATGTCCATAAATGAGTTGTAAGATGACTGTCCCTCTGTGACCAAAGGCTTTGCAGAGGTAATTCCTGTGGCTTTTGGCCAAATAAGTCTCTTTTACTGAATACATGTCGGCTATTTCCATTTTTCTCAATAAAAAGCTAAATAAGATAAATTTCATTCCATTAGTGTGTTGTACGATTGTTGTTCTGTGAGTAGAAAGTTTATTTTGTCCTGAGTTTTCCCATCCTGAAATTCAAAATCTGTAGTCTACTTTTTTCTCAATTTGCGTCCTTGGAGTTTTCCTTTCAGCGAAGGGTGGGCGGTACTATGACTTCGATATTGATCTGATACCAAATAAATACTTGGCAAATATATTTGCTACCGAAGTCAACATTAATGCTTTTTACTTGTAATGGGATGTTTATTGAATAACTTTGATATTACAGGCGCCCTTCTGGTGGTGAAACAGATTATTGTAGGGATACAGTAAGTTGGCACGACCTGTCATGGATTATGAACAAACAAGCCTTTTTTCATTTCTGTCTTAAAGTAATTTTCTTTTATGCTATCTGAAACAGAAAATGAAACTTAAATCATTTAAAAAATTTTTGCTCATCCCCTTTTGACCCTAAGAATGCTTTGTGTTTGAATTTTAATTTCACTATTTTGAAACAAAAATCAAATATCCACTCAATTCTTGTTTTTAATACCCGTTTCTAAAATGAAAAAAACAATGACCAAAAGATACACTGACCGATAAGGATACAGGCTTCTCTGTATCCTTTTCAAAAATAGAATACTTCTGCCATGGAAGTTTCAAAACAAAGGTTGCTCTGTGTGGCCTTTGATAAGCTCAGATAATGGATGAGACTGAGTGTTAGTCTGTCCAGACTGAGAGTTTCTCCCTTTGACTCAATGGGTCAAACCTCACAGCCAAACGCTGGTTTTCCTCTCCGGAGAAAAACAGCTGCGTCCTTGTTGGAGCACGAGAGCGTTCACTCAACTGACTGTTATCACGATTTAACAAGAGTCAACGTGAGCAAATACCAAGAACAACTCAGGAGACCAAAACTTGAATAATAATAAAGTGGTTTGTTTATTTACACAGGGAGAGGGAAGTGAGGAGCGGGACCTGGAAGCAGAGGAGTTGCAGAGGTAAGTATCAGGTATCCAGAAACTAATGTTCAATAGGTG
>NW_013952857.1:321459-324338 GCF_001266775.1 Austrofundulus limnaeus | reverse complement strand
CAGAACAGTTCCAGGGTGATTTTCTTAATTTCTGAAGACAGGTAAATACACAAAAAAACACGAAGGTTAGGCAAAACAGGTTTCACAGAACGAGTCACAGGCTGAGATCGTACCAAAAGCGGTTTGATGCTTCAGCGATGAGTTGATCCTTCAGTCTTCCCTTTAAAGCCAGCAGTGATGAGCCAGTTCCCATGCAGGTGYGTCCAATCAGCAGGTGCATTCAATTAATGTTGCCAGACACGTGGAGAGGCATGAGGTGAAAATCACCAAAATGCCTCAACTGTTGTTAGATCAGACCAAAGATTTTAGTTAAAAAGTAGGAAGATTAGTGAAAGACTGCCAGGTGTTGTTTTTCTTAAACAAAAATTGTTGACGTCTGTACAATGGTACAGCCTGTTCTCTGGTGAGACACTTTAAAGCAGTGGTTCCCAAACTTTCTATCTTCTGACGCAGAAAATACTCATTGCAAAAACTTGTGACCCCAAATATTACTTGTCTGAGTACACAAACTTTGTTAATGACCCTAAAAACAAAGCCTACACAAATTCATAGAAATAACTAAGCGGGAGGAAATGACGAGCAAACGCTCTGTAGGGAGTGGGCTTAAGTGATTTAAGCTTTTCCTACATCTCTCATAAACAAGGTTATGAGGAAAGTTTTACCAAGGTATTTCTCTTTACTTGTTAATATCTTGACTGTGCGAAGTGAAAAGTGACACAATAAGTGAACGTTCAGACGAGTTCAAGTTGATTCATAAAAGATTATGCAATCATTTATTTACACAAATTGAACAGATCATAATTTACACCTGACTGTGGATTTCCTATAACAAGCGTCAGAGTTAAATGAGATAAAACTCGCATCCGAATTTCAATTCACATCAACTCAGATTACTTATATAGAACAGTAAAACGTCAGTTCTGATGTTACAACCAAACAATTTTACTGGCACTTTCAGGTTAAGTTTCGGCAAATAAAGAACAAAGTAAAGGAAGAAAGTAAGGTTAGTAGGGTTCCACTAATGTTACTTTATCAAAGAGTGTGTCCAACCGGATCAGCACGTCCCTTCTGCACTCAATTTCCACATGACACGTCACCCGGAACACATCAGTTTTACCTGGTGATGGCTTCTTAAGCAACCCCTGGGTAGTCACTGTCTCACCTCCTATCAGTCAGGGAACTTTTTAATAGGTTCGCTCACTGTTCCTTGGAGAGAAAGGTGTTATTTCAGGTAACTTTTCGTCTGTTTCAGTCCAAGCCAGAAAGATTCAAGTTGTACATCCGGTTCATTCTTTCAAAATAAAATCTCCCCTCGGGAGTTAAAACACACTTGGGAGGCTTGAAGCCTTGGGGTGGGACATTCGGCTGGCGTGCCGCTGTCCCGGCCGTTAGATCTTCCCTAGTTAGCTCATGGGCAAGACCTAACGAGCCAAACTGGCTTCTCCAGAGAGAAACTCAGCTTTTCTTCCAAGTTTGGCATCCAGGAAGAAGAAGTATGTCTCTCAAAGACGTCCGTGTTAGTAATAGAAACGGACGACTTTGGTTCCGCTCTCAAGCGTTAAGATGAGTCAGAGAAAGAAAGATAAAGAGATTTGCCAGTGGCGCCAGCTCAAGGCTAAAATTCTGTGGTTGTCACAACAGAATATGATAATCTCTTTTCAGCTTTTCTTCTGATAGACTCTAAGAGAAATCACTGCAAAACATTTATGATGATTAATTAACATTTCTGTTTTATAATCAGTCTGAACCATTCTGTTAGTCCAGACAAATGAAAGATTTTCTCAAGAAAAACCCACAATTATATCACTGTGTTCACAGTAAAATAAAAACAATGATTTACATAAAAACACAATGAAAACATTGTAATGATTTTCTCTGTGATTTTTTATACCATTAATTAATCTTTTAGGCACGATAAAAGAGTAGAAGTGGTTCCACTTTTCCTGTGACAGTCATTATCCTGATTTAACAAATGCATAAACATTCTTAGTTAAAAAAACAAATGAATCACGAACAGAAAAGATTGTTCTGTCCATTATCTGATTAAGAGAACCGAAGGGTTCTCTTCTGGGTTGAAATGTCCTGTCATGGCCTAAATAGAGTTCAGTTTGTGACAGAGTTCCTGTCCTCTCCTCAGGCCTGTCCGAGGCCTGCTTCGAGGTAGTAAATCTTGTTTCATCACTCGAGGTGACCCCTACAGCTCAGAGTAGCGTCGCACAATCCGATCACAGCAGTTTAGGAAGAAAATGGCAGCAGCTGCTGATGAAATGTCAAATCTCTACATGACTATAGATGAAAAGTGTGATAACAGCCCAGCAAATATTCACTTATTTTTCTTGGAGTGTAGCAAATGTATGAATGGAGAAAAACAATAATGTAGTAAAATTAGGGCTGCACCGATTAGTTGAAATAATCGATGATGTCGATTATGTAAATTTGTCGACGCAGATTTTTTATTATCGATTCGCTGTATTACATAACCACCACGTGAATGTTCATGCAATTCAATTTCGGTACCTAAATGCATCATTGCGACCGTATTGGCATAAGAGTGGTGAGTTTTCCATGCTTGTCCTGAACGCAGCATCGCGCAAGAGCGTAATGACGTCAGCAGCCGCTGGTTCAGTTCAGTCTGAAGCTTGAAAACAAGCCTCGCACCTCCTAGAGTTAAATTTAATGAACAGACCGCCTCTGAATTATCTGGTGGATTAATTATCTTCTGAACACGACGTTCACTTGATCAAAGTAAATAAAGTACCACCACTTTCTTTATTTCATCCACCATTAAACAGAGACTGGTGTTAGGTCGAGCCACGTTCCCCATCAGACGGTTCCCCCATCAGACGGTTCCTCCAGCGTCTCAAACAACAGAGGAGCTT
>NW_013952857.1:319288-320823 GCF_001266775.1 Austrofundulus limnaeus | reverse complement strand
TGAAAAAACTATTACAGAAAATATTACAATTTTAAAGAACTGTTCTTGTTAATTTGATGAAAACATTTTAAATATCCAGTGCACTCACATCAGAATAACTTTTAGATTTGTTGTTAGAATAATCGATTAATTGAAAAAATAATCGTTAGATTGATCGATTAGAAAATAATCGTTTGGTACAGCACTAAGTAAAACAATGCTAAAATGTTCCTACAGTAATCAGTAGTTGCGTTTTTTTTTTTTTTTGTATAATCTCTTTAACTGTTTTCTAATTCTTCCCTGAAGGATTCTGTTAAAGTTGTAAAGTTTGCCGAAATGTTAACATGAATTGAAAAGTCTTCCAAAGAGGGACTTTTGGAGGTGGTTACTTTAACATTTTCCACCCTGCCTTCCTCCTGCAGTTGAACCCGTGAAGCTGCACAGCGCAGGAAGAAGCTGCTCTGTCTGACGGACCATCTGACAGTAAAAGAACCCCGTGAACCCTCCCAGCATGAAGAAAAGCAGGAGTGCTCTTGGGGTCACACCAGGTGATGTAAGTGCTGCACTTTTCCGACCTTCCATCTCTTCAAACGTAAATTCATCCCCGCTCTGCCACTCAGGACTTTTTACTTCTTTTTATAACACATTTTAAAATTTACAGTCCCACAGCTTTGTGTAAATGTTGTTCGTTTGCTGTGCAACCATCGTCTCTGGGGTCCTGAGCTCCAGCAGGACGACACACTGACAGCACGGTACAGAGTGTCCACGCGACAGTTTGTGACTCATAAACAGATGACTGTACTATGCACAACAGACCACTATCCAGCAGGGGACACTTCAGAGATGGACAGTGTGATTGTGTATTCATGCTTTAGGGTGGTGTGTTGTGTGTGTGTGTTCAAGAGAGATTGATGAAGATCCAGATAGAGAGTTACAGGTGACCTGAAACAAAGGAGGCAGAGCGGGATGATGGGGGGAAAGATGATGCACTCCAGGCAACATTTAGAGGAAGGACTGATTGGCGGTGTGGATAAGAGGAGAAAAAAAAAGGACACAGCTCTGACAGAGAGGCCCATCTGCTTCTCCTCTACGTCACTGCTGTTTATGACTGGACAGGAAGGCCAGATCATTTACTTTGACATTTTCCAACTGGAAGCTCAGAGGCCGAGTCAGATCACGACGATGAAAGTTTCCCTGCTGTGACGGCCTCCTTCTGCTGCCTTATTCAAATCTGCAATATGGCAGTGTAGCGTAAACATGCCTAAACTTGTTATGTTTGTATCTTTTCTAAGAAATAATTTAACATTGTACAGTAATACAGCAAGAATCTCAGGAAATGTTATGCTCACAAGGTAATAGCCTATATGCCACGGACATCCGGCCCAGCACTTGATGCCACTCCCAACACTTCCGGTTCACAGTCAACACAGTGTTAGCGAAAGATTTTTTCACCCGACAACGACTCTTAATGATCTACACAGTACAGAATTAGCATATTACATGTATCAACACAGGAGACGTACAGGTAAAAAAATCACTCCAAAGTGAATAAAAGC
>NW_013952857.1:309766-318720 GCF_001266775.1 Austrofundulus limnaeus | reverse complement strand
TTCCCTTTTGTAACCTCCATTTTCTCATTTCTGACGCTGACTCTTGAATATCCTCAGTTTAGAAATGTCGATTACAAACACAAGCGTGAGCTTTTAAAGATAAGTTTTTCCTGTAATGCTATGATCCTCTGCTGTCACCTCCTCATCAAGAGGAAAAAGGATAAAAACTAAACTACTCTATCGTATCTGCTGCTTAGTGGACACAACGGCACACAACACAACTCACGTTTTATACCAGTAGATCACAGATGCTTTAAATTTTGTGACTTTTTCACGGACTAGTACAAGGAGCTAACGCTAAAAACATAGGCAGTAAGCAGGGAGTGGAAGGGAGGAGCGTGGCAAAAATTTTACCGGAAATACGTCATTAATGACCGTGGCGTATAGGCTATTTATTGATAATGGAAATTACAGGAGGTGGTGCTATTTTAAAAACATTAAATCACATTATGGATGTATTGACAATAATATGTACAATTCAGTCATAAGATTATGACTGCCTACCTATTAGTGATGTTCCCCTTTTGCCCTCTAAGAAGCCAGATTAAGGAGAATGAGCACCAGGCTGGTTCAGTCTGCTGAACCTTAGCAGCAGACCACTGTGGCCTGTTGAAAGGAGGTGATGTGATCGGGGCTTCTTTTACAAATCCAATCCAATGTTTATGTGTAAAGTTTGAAAGACAGCCCCAGCTCTTTGTTCTTCAAGACATTCCCAGTCAGGATTTTCCTGGTTCACTGTTGTCTCTTCTGATGCTGTGGATATGCAGTGCTAAGGTAGGGGTGTGGAGTTAATATATTTGTGACTGAGAGGAAACACGTCATGAATCAGCAGAGTTTTTCACTTTCCCTGTCAGGAATCAAACATGTTACATCTGATCAGTGGAACCGTTGGAGGTGGGAGTTTTTGCAGCCTCATAATAGTTTTATTTTCCTCACTGACCTACAAACCCTCACATAAATACATTTAAAATGTGTATGAGTGTGTGTGGGTGTGTGTGTGTGTGTGGGGGGGGGGGATTATGCAAAATCAACATTTTTGAGCTTTGTATCATGTTATAATATCATTCTCTTATCAAAAACACACCCTCAGTGTTGCTTTGACTCATTCATGCATGTTTGAGAAACTCTTGAATCTCCTGTGGCCATGTGGAGCTGCCTAAACCATTGCTGGTATAAAGCTCCGCCTATTTACAGAAAGCTCCTCCCTGGAGCTCAGTCTGCAGCAGAGCTCTCGCCCCACAGAGCGTTCACCCTTCCCCCACATGGACCTGCACATCTGTTGAAATTGTAATACTAACTACTTCTCAGTCTAGCCCTTTCTGGATAGAACAATCCCTTCATCGTTGAAATGTATTTTTTGAAGCCAAGGAGGCTAACCATCTTACAACGCTCCTACGGAAAGTTGTAAAAATCATGAAGTGTCAGAAATGGTAGGAGGTTCTTAAAGAGACAGGGGATTTTCAACTACAACCCCTGACAAAAAAGTATGGAATCACCAGTCTTGGATGAGCACTCATTCAGACATTTCATTCAGTAAAACAAACTCAGATCAAAAACATGATACAATAATAAGGTCATTCCAAAGTGCAACTTGTTGGCTTTCAGGAACACTCAAAGGAATGAAGAGAAAACATTGTGAAAGTCAGTGAATATTACATTTATTGAACAAGCACAGGGAAAAAATATGGAATCACTCAATTCTGAGGAAAAAAGTATGGAATCATGAAAAACAGATAAACAAAAGACCATTCAAAATACATCACTAGTATTTAGTTGCACCACCTTTGGCTTTATAATGACTTGCAGTCTCTGAGGCATGGACTTGAGTGACAAACAGTATTCTTCATCAATTTGGTGCCAACTCTCTTTGATAGCAGTTGCCAGATCAGCTTTGCAGGTCGGAGCCTTCTTGTGGACCTTTTTTTTCTATTTCCACCACAGGTTTTCAACTGGGTTGAGATCTGGACTATTTACAGGCCATGACATCGACTGAATGTGTCTTTCTCCTCCAAGGAAGGCCTTCACTGTTTTTGCCATACGGCACTTGTCATCTTGGAAAATTATTTCATCACCTCCAAACATCTGTTCAAATGAAGGGATGAGAAAACTGTCCAAAATGTCAATGTAAACTTGTGCATTGATAGAAGAATTAACCACAGTCATCTCCACAGTGCCTTTGCCTGACATGCAGCCCCATATCATCAAGGACTGTGGAAATTTGGTTGTTTTCTTCAGGCAGTCCTCTTCATAAATCTCACTGGAACGGCACCAAACAAAAGTTCCAGCATCATCACCTTGTCCAATGTAGATTCTTGACTCATCACTGAAGATAACTTTCATCCAGTCGTCCACAGTCCATGATTGCCTCTCCTTAGCCCATTGCAGTCTTGTTCTTTTTTGTTTAGGTGTCAATGATGGTTTTCTTTTAGCTTTCCTGTATTGAAATCCCATTTCCTTTAGGTGATTTCTTACGGTTCAGTCACATACATTGGCTCCAGCTTCCTCCCATTTATGCTTCATCTGTTTAGTTGTACTTKTTCAGTTTTCAAGACAAATRGYCTTAAGTTGTTTGTCTTGATGCTTTGATGTCTTTCTTGGTCTACCAGTATGCTTGTCTTTAACAACCATTCCATGCTGTTTGTATTTGGTCCATATCTTCGATACAGCTGACTGTGAACAGCCCACATCTTTAGCAATCATGCGTGAAGAGTTACCTTATTCAAGAAGTTTCACAATCCTCTCTTTTGTTTCAAGAGACATTTCTCTTGTTGGAGCCATGGTTCTTGCCACTCCACTTTGTCCTTCGGCCCTCCAAGGTGTCATGACTGCAGGTGTTTTTAACTGCAGACTAATGAGCAGATCTAATTTGAGGCAGGTGTCCATTTAGAGAAAGGAAATTGACTGGGTGTGTCCTTATTTTCTACCTCCAATTTGAGTGATTCCATACTTTTTTCTCAGTGCTTGGTCAATAAAAGTAACATTCACTGACTTCCACAATGTTTTCTCTTCATTTTTTTGAGTGTTCCTGAAAGCCAACAAGTTGTATTTTGGAATGACTTAATTATTGTATCATGTTTTTGATCTGAGTTTGTTTTACAGAAGGAAATGTCTGAATGAGTGCTCATCCAAGACTGGTGATTCCATACTTTTTGCCAGGGGTTGTATGATGTAAAATCACATTTAGTTGTGATACTGTATATACAACTTTTTCATAACAACTGAAGGTAACAGTTACTTGATTATGATAGAGAACTGAACTACCTGGAAAACAAATAGTTTGTAAATATTTACATTTATTTATACAAATCTTAATTCCTGAACTGACTATGAAAATATGATTGGGAAAGACACACACACAGGGCTGTGGTAGCTCATTGATCTGTGGCTGCATCAGGAAGGACATCCAGTGTGAAAACTTTTGCCAAGTCTTCTTGTGAGTTTGCATCTACAGCTTAAAGACAAAACTATAACCATGAATTCCTGTATGATTTTGTAGACAGTTATTATATTTAAAGATCTTTTTCCGTATGTTGTTGAGGGAATTAGCCACCATTACACTGCACTCAGTCATCACAGATGTTCCTAAGTCACATGAAGGGCTTTAATGTTGAGTCATCATACTCGGTCAACAAAAAAAGAACTGTTGGCACAGGTTTTTATGGTTTACAAGTCGTATTCAGAGCTATTAATAGATGTTTTTGTAGCTCTAGTGCTCTACTGGGACCTCTGGATGCAGCATCACCTCTTATCATGTACCAAGACTGTTCTAATAGCCTTCTAACCAAAAAGAAAGTGAGGAAAAGACTGACAGAAAACTGAAAGGAGATAGATAAAAATCACTGTATGTTTCATTAAAACTGTTAGAATGTTAAAATAACAGTGGTAAAAAAAAACCAAACCAATTTGTTAGATTATTGTCTTCCACACATTTATACATCTGTGGACAAAAGTTTATATTTTCATACTGTTGTTCGGTTCAAGCACCTGAATGAGCCGCTCAAAGCCTTCGGTTTTCACTACCACGTATGAGCGAAATCTTTACACCAAAAGTTGTCATGGTCTCTGTTATCTTTAAAGGGATCTCCGATTAGTTGTAACATTAGACTTTATTTGATAAACATATACTGTATTTTAACTGTAAAATAAAGACTGTAAAAATACTGTAGCCTGTTTAGTTTTGTAAGTTTTTAAAACTATATTTTAACACGGACGGAGACATTTTATTTACACGCAAAGCATTCTGGGTAAATGATGACGTGGATAGGTCATCGGTGCGAGGCTGCTAGCGAGCTATATCCACCCTGAAGTTTAATCTTTGACAATATCTGATGATCGACTCTTTTAAATGAAACCAGAGAGCGTTGACAGAGAGGAGAAGGTAGAAATGACTCAGCCTGKAACTGAAAATATRGATGGAGGACAACAGAGCTGCTTCATGGAAGAAGAACCTCAGCTTAGCCTGTTAGYCTTTGCGCTAGCTCCGACGCTATATTGCCTTATATGTATTAGCTCAGCGCTAGTGCAGCAAACTAACCTCTCTGTCAACGCTCTCTGGTTTCATTTAAAAGAGTCAATCGTCAGATATTGTCCAAGATTAACCTTCAGGGTGGATATAGCTCGCTAGCAGCCTCGCACCGAGGACCTATCCACATCATCATTTACCCAGAATGCTTTGCGTGTAAATAAAATGGCCCCGTCCATGTAATATATTTTTAAACTTTTAGTTTAAAAATTATAAAAACTACACAGCCTACAGTACTTTTACAGTCTTTGTTTTAGTTAAAATATATGTTTATCAAATACAGTCTAATGTTACAACTAATCAGGGATCCCTTTAAGATCTGCAGAGAATCAGCTGGTAATGTTAGTGACTGCTTACTTTCTTTTGTTTTGCCCCAGACAACTTGTAGTCAGAAGCTATCAGTAGCACTGAACACTAACCAGATGTAAATGTACGGCAGTGACAAAATATATAAATGCACCTCTGCTTCATTATGCACGAGA
Source organism: Austrofundulus limnaeus (assembly GCF_001266775.1). NCBI lineage: Eukaryota > Metazoa > Chordata > Actinopteri > Cyprinodontiformes > Rivulidae > Austrofundulus > Austrofundulus limnaeus. The sequence goes on along the minus strand of NW_013952857.1, from coordinate 313,716 downwards.
CTACTGAAGTTATTTATCATCATGGCAAAAAAATTGATCTCATGTCCGATATTGCAAAATTTAAATGAAGTTGATTCAAGATTGATTCAATTTTTTTTTTACCCAACCCTAGTTGTAAACACCCGTTCAGAGACTTGAGATGTTTGGGGACAGCTACAGGGACAGATGAGGTCTCCAGGCCCAAAAATGTCCAGGTTTGACATAAATCCACAATCATTACTCACATTTACCTCTACCATCATCTGTAACTTATAAAACTGTGTTCTTTATGGTTGAAAAACTTCTTTAAATGAAGGTTGACAATTTGTAGCTAAGGTTAAAAATGTGATAGGCTAACATCAGATAAGTTGTGTTTGTTATAATCCGTGTATTTTGGATATGTTTTGAGTCTTTGAGTTTTAGATGAGGCCATGTCATGGTTCGAGTACATTTTATCCAGGGAGCAGGCACAAAAACTGGAGAGAACTCTGATGTCATAAAAGAACTGATTTATTTACAAAATGTAAAAGAGCTGTTGAAGCAGCATAAAATTCTCACAAGGGTGAACTTCTAGAAACACACAGGAAGACTTAACCACAGAGAGCAAACCACACAGGCTGTGGAAAGTAAAATGAAGCCACACGGAAGAGGAGACATTAAATATAAAGGAAGCTGTTGAACTGAAATGACAAAAACCTGAGGGAGACGAGCCGGGGGAGGAATCCTGAGGAGAAGGTACACGGGAGAGAGAAAATAAACCACACAAAATAAATTCTACAGACCTTTGATATTATGTTTTTCCTGATTATGTTCGTTCAGTTCTTCCCTTCAGTTTAGATCTTCTCAGGCTGTGTCCAAATTAGGGCTTTGAAGGACCCAGCCTACCCAGTCTAGGTGGGCCGGTCCTTCGGTCGCAGCGAAGACCGGAAAAAAGTGGCTGTGAATTTGGATCGTCTAGCCTCCAGGTTTATTCCTGCCCTTACCATGGTGTATTTCCCTTTGATCGAGCAACAGTGACGACGCTAAACAGAATAAAAAATTAGCAAAATATCAATATATTAGTATTACTGATCCATTACCTTCCACTTTATCCAAAGTCAGGTCTCGGGGGCAGCAGCTTGAGCAGGGACGCTCAGACCTATCTTTCCTCTGCCATCTCTCTTCTGGGAGGACTCCAAGGCGTTCCCAGGCCAGCCAAGAGATAGTCTGTCCAGCGTATCCTGGGCCTTCTTCGGGGTCTCCTCTCAGTTGGACATACCTGAAGCACCTCCCCTGGGAGGTGTCCAGAAGGCATCCTTACCAGATGCCCAGACCACCTCAACTGGCTCCTCTGGATGTGGAGGAGCAGCGGCTCTACTCTGAGTTCCTCCCAGATAACTGAACTTCTTATCCTATCTCTAAGGGAGAGTTCAGCTGCTAGTATTAGTATTTTAAATATCATAAAACAGCAAAATTAGCTTAAAGACAATATTTTAAAGGGATTCTCTATTGGTGCATGTTTATTTCACTATACCAGTTCGTTTGATTTCTAACAAGAACAGTATTAAAAACATCACCATCTTCTTCCACTTATCCGTAGTCGGGTCGCGGAGGTCCCGGAGAGAAACCCAGACATCCCTCTTCCCACCAAAACTTTCCAGCTTGTCCTGGGGGACGTTCCCAGGCCAGAGAGGATACATAAACCCTCCAGCATATCCACGGTCTTCCCCGGGGCGTCCTACCAGTGGGACGTGCCCGGAACACCTCTAAAGGGAGGCGTCCAGGAGGCAACCTAATCAGATGCCCGAACCACCTCAACTGACTTCTTTCGACGTGGAGGAGCAGCGGCTCTACTCCGAGCTCCCCCCCGGATGATGGAGCTCCTCACCCTAATGTTATTCGGTATATTAAAAACACGTCTAAACAAATGACAAAAACATTAAAAACACAATGGCCTGAAAATTAATTTTTATATCGCCAGATTTTTATTTAAAACTGTACGCTTCGTCTGCCATTATGAGTAGAAAAAGAAATCTCCGGTTGACCTGTAATGCATTATGGGATATGGTGGATCGAGAGGATCCATCAGACCCGTCCCTCAAATTGGGGAAAAAGGACACATTTGTCGGCCGCATCGTAGGAGTCTTCGAATTCATCCAGCCTCCAGCGTGGTGACGTGATATAAGCGGCTGACAAATTCAGCCTTCGGAGGACCCAGCCCCTGACTTTGGGCACAGCCTCAGTCTGTGTTTTATTGTCTTGCTTGTTTTAGTTCCTGTTGACTTTGCCCTCAGTCAGCTGGCCACGCCCACTCTCACCTGTTCTCATTGTGGCTTTCAGCACAGATTTCTCCACTGACCTCACCAGCCCGGTGTTTTAAAGATCGTTTCATGATTACACACGTTATGTGCCATCTCCCACTTTTCATTCAGATTCAGTAACTCTTAATCAGGTGAAGTTGAATCTTTTCTTTTTTTTTTTTGGCTGTATGATTTAAAAATTTAGTCACCACATTACAGATTCAGTCCTGCAGCTAATCTCATTTACAGCTGCTTCACTGAAAAAAGCTTTTTTGGAAGCGCTCCAGAAAACAGAACATCTTAAGGTTTTCCTGTCCTTTTATCATCTTTAAGGCAGGCACTTCAGCTCTCTCTGATTTATTGTTTTTAACTCTGTTCCCTTTTTTTTGACAGCCCATATGTGTGTTTTTGTTTCCCTGAATTATATTCTTATCTGATTTCTGGCTCATATAAAAATATTAACTCAGAATAAATTTGTGTACCTTACTTATTCACGTATAATACGAGAAATTTAACCTGAATCATTCAGTGTGTGTTTGTGTGTGTGTGGCCTTGTTTTTCCTACATCATGGGGACAATTTTCCCAAAAATGCAACCTTGTGGGGACCGAACATGCATCGTGGGGACCAATGCCCGGTCCCCGTGGGTCCAAATGCAAATTACAGGTGTGGTGTTAGGTTTAGGGCCAAGGTGTGAATTACCTTTAGATTAGTTTTAGGGTCAGACAGGTACCTGTGAGGTTGATTTTAGTGTAAATTGTCAGGGTTAGGATATAAAATTTCCAAAAAAATGAATGGAAGTCAATGCATGGTCCCCACGGGGATATGCAAACCAGACCTGTGTGTGTGTGTGTGTGTGCGCGCGCGCGTGCGGGGGTGATGTAGTTGTATACACAGGAATAAATTTTAACTGACTTTCTTAATGTACAACCACAGTAAGTTTCAATATTTCCTTGTATATAACTGGGATATTCCCCCTCCCTCCCTTTGTAAGTCACACATAGCGAAGCATATAAGCTGTAGCTATTTACTCACCGGAGTCAGAGGAGGAAAAAACCTCAATTTGCAAAGTCTCATTTCATAAATTGATCAAATATGAGTTTTTGTGGCCTTATAAAATGGGCAAATCTACATGTTTGGTATCTTGTTACATGTATTTCATGTTTCATGATTAATCTTAATATATCCAAGATAAATCAGCACCATGAGTGAAAACTATCTGCACTATAGTCATTAGCCGTGTTTCCATCAACGTTTTTAATGCGCGTTTTGAAGTATAGCATCGGAAAAGGGGAATGGAAACGGCCTGATTTGAAAAAACTTCCTCTAATTCGTATAAAAGTTGATACGCTCGCTTGAGGTGGGTTTTAGTTTTTTCGAAAAAAGTTAATGCGCAAAAGGACAGATGGAAACACATTTGTCGAATAAGTTCTGATGTAGCGAACATTTACCTAACACGTTGATCAGCTGTTTTCACTGTTTGGTACTGGTACCAGAGCGACTGCAGCTGGACCCTCCTCCTGCTGTCGGCGTCTTCTGTTATTCCCATAACGTGAAGAGAATTGCATTTCTTTCTCTATGTCTCCAGACAGAATGTAACATCGCCAAAACTAGTTGATATTAGGGCTGCCACAAAAGATTATTTTTATAGTTGATTAATTACTGATTATTTTTTTGATTAGTCGACTAATCA
>NW_013952857.1:301831-309226 GCF_001266775.1 Austrofundulus limnaeus | reverse complement strand
CTATGAAAGGTCTGTGCAAAAACAAACGCCGAACAATCATGTGATGGCGCGTCGACCGGTCAACAGCTGAACGACCATACTGCCAGCGGAGGTGTAGCGCCATTTTGTTTTAGCAAGTAGCAGACACGACACGACGGATCTTCAACAGACACAATATTGGACAGTATGCGGGCCCACATCACGGATTCGGTGAAAGCAGCCATCAAGAAAACAAACTCAATTCCTGCTGTTATTCCTGGAGGTACAACAAAGTTTTTGCAACCCCTGGACATCAGTGTGAATCGTGCATTCAAAGCAGCCTCAGGGGTGAATGGGAGGCTTGGATGACTGACGGGGATAAATCATTCGAATACGAAGAGCATCATTTCCTGATGTCTGCCAGTGGATCCTAACAGCGTGGAGCAGAGTGAATGAGTCCACCATCACCAATGGTTTCTGAAAGGCTGGACTGCTACGTGAAGAGGACACCACAGCTTCAGAGCCAGCATTACCCCGGGAGGACAACAGATACCGCTGTGTGACGCAGCTTTTCTCAGCTTGTTTAACTCTGACACTGAAGAGGAGGACTTCAACGGTTTCAGTGCGCCAGAGGACGATGAATGAGACGTTTTGTTGGACCAGAAACTGTTAAAGAAAACTACCAAAATAAGGTCAGTTAAATGAACCGTATTCCTCCAAACTTTAATTCCTAAAGGTTTGCTTTTTATGTTTGGATGTTGGGTTCACTTTTTTGATGACAACTTTGGGTGTACTGGTTTTTTTATGTTGGGGGTGCGGCTTATAGGCCGGTGTGGCTTGTATGCCAATGTTTGCAGTTTTTTTTTAAAAAAAGGCAGGTGCAGCTTATAGTTCGAAAAATACGGTATATAACCATGGTTAGATTTTAGGTATATGCTAACTAAAAATAATTGCTGTGGAAGGCAAGTTCTGCCTTACAGATATTGCACAGGTTTCTCTTTCATTTTCTTAAAATTATCCCACACTTTTGAGCTCCGTTGTCAGGTAGCCATGATACCAGAGCCTGTCTGTATAATGTCTTGTGACGTCCACGGCCTACCCCAGTTGCCACTACTGTGCATGTGTGTCAAGGACAGAAAGGCAGATGTGGCAGTGGAAGGTGTCAAAGCAGTTTGGAGAGAAAAACAAAGTAAAGAACAAAAAAACAAACAACAATGATCAATCGATTATTAAATTAGTCATCGATTATTTTAATAATCGATTAGTCGTCGACTAATCGACTAATCGTGGCAGCCCTAGTTGATATGACAGAATAAGTACAACTTTCCCGATAGTAGCAACACGTTCCTGATACCTTCTCTCCATTTCCCTGAGATGCGACTCTTACTTCCTGTTTACTACACACATGCGTCTGATGTAATTGATTCGCTTCAAGCCCGTTGATGGAAACACGTCTGATTCGCATTTATTTGTTCTTTCCTTTTTGCAAAATTTAAAAAATTTGCTCAAAATTTGAACTAGAATTGGATGGAAACATGGCTACTGGGTCAATGGATGAAATGACTAAGTGGAAGTACTGTGTTTCTACAAAGGACGACAGGTTACATCCTAGTAACTGATGTCAACTGATGGTGGGCCAAATGAAATGGTTCGGCGGGCCCCACTTTGGGCTCCTCTGCCCTAAATAATGTTTCACCACCAGGGGCTACACCAAAGGCTGAAGAGTCCTTCAGACTTTCTGAAAAGAGTGGTGGCTCATAACATGATGATTAGGTTTTTTTATGCTTTTCAAGCTAAAAAAAATGAATGTATTATACTCAAGATGGTACTCTACATGAATAAATACGATAATTTCATTTTTAGAATGCAATTTAGACAGCAGAGGTCAAGAGAGAAGTCAGATTTAGTTAATCATAAAATGGAAAGAGTGAGAGGCCTCAAACACTGAATTTTTGACAACAAACTGTTTCGTTGTTTGCATATAACATTAGGTTGACATGAGAGATTGTGGAAGGATAAAGAGCCCAGATTAGAAGCCTGAGATGTCAGGTTTTGTCAGGTTACATTTCCAGAGATTCTGTGGTTTGAGACAGAGGGGGACAATTAATCAGACAAATTACGTTCCCTGAAAAGAGCAGGAGAGTCTGCAGGGCTGTCTTCACTGACAATCAAAGGAAACACAAACCTATATCTTCTTTATTTATCTTGTCAGCAACCTTTTCCCTGCTGCTCCTTGTTCGGTGATCTTATTTATGTTCTGCTTTTACTAAATGTGAGTTTCACTGGGAAGAAGAGGCTCTTTGTTTGTTTTATCTTTTTTTAACCAAAAACCTCTCATGGGTCAGCACTTATTCAGCCTGTTTTTTTAATCAAACCTTTTTATCAGTTAATAAAATACTTTTTGATACTCTACTATCATCTCAATATGTCTGCTGTGTTTTTGCAGTAGTCTTATCGAGAAGGATGTTATTTAGAGAAATCTTAGTTTGTATTCTGTTGACGTGCTTTAAATCAACATGAATACATTGTTGTTGTTTTTAAAAGCAGAGTTGTAAAGTAACGAAGTACAAATACTTTGTTGCTGTACTTAAGTAGAATATTTGGGTATCTGTACTTTACTTGAGTAATTGTATTTCGGCCTACTTTGTACTTCTACTTCTTACATTTTCACACAATTATCTGTACTTTCTACTCCTTACATTTAAAAAAGTCAAGAAGTAGAAAGTTTTTACTTTAATTTCATTTATGCTTGTTTTTATTCCAGCTTGTTATTGTAAAAAATAAATACTATCCATATAAACTGTGCCTCCTAGACAGAGTGAATTTAATTGTGGTTGAATGAGAAGTATAAATATATAAAACTCTGATACGGTATTAGTTTGTACACAAACAAATCATGTCACACTCCAGCAGGACATAATTATAAAAATAAAAGGATTTTACTTAAGAAGTATTTGTATTTCATGAACTATATTATTGTATTTGGCCGCAGCCCTCAGATAGATATTTATTTTGGGGAAAAGCTTTGTGCAGCCTTGATCTATGTACATAAACTGAAACAGACTAGTGCATCCTAAATTTAACATAAATTAATTATTTTAATACAACAGTCATGCATTTTTTTGGGAGGTTACCTCCTAATAAATGTCCTTACAGAAAATCCAACTGCTCATTTTAAATCAATACTATTACTTTTAATACTTAAGTACAACAAATATCAGATACTTTAAGACTTTTACTCAAGTAAAATTCCTAAACGAGACTTTAAATTTTACCAAAGTAAGATACTTGTACTTTTACTCAAGGATCACTGTGTGGTACTTTATACTTGTTAAATATCTGGCAGTGATGGAAACAGTTGTATCTATTACTCAAAAATAAATGTGTAGAGATCAGCCAAAAGGATCCAGGATTGTTCGTACTGAATTGTAAAAGACGGTCTGAGATCCTTACGGGTCTCTAATAGAAGCTTCCTCTCAGTATTTCTGGGTGCTGTCAGGTTGAAGACCACTTCACTGTCCTTATAACCTTTGAGGTAGTTCAGCTTTTTTGTTTTCACACTGTCTGTTCACATTTACTGGATCTCTATTAGCTCCTGGTTTAAAATATGTACATTATTTTAGCTCAATAGACTTACTAATGTTGCTAAAATTGAAGCTAACTAGCTATCATTGTAGTCTGCTATGATCTTTTTCTAACAATGTCCGACACAAAGACTGAATCCTCTGGTGAGGCTTGGCTCCTGTAACTCTTTATTCTTCATATTTGTTGCGCTCTTTCAAAGATTGAAACCAAAGACCCACATCACACAGCTGCAACAATGAAGTCCTTTATTGCTGCCGTTGGTAAATGTGTGTAAATAAGTGACGTGGCCACAGGAGCTGTCAGCCAAGTGTTGATGTCAATGTCAATGTCAAATTTATTTGTATWGCACATTAAAACAAGAAAAGTTGACCAAAGTGCTTCACAGTTCAGTCAAGACATTTCAAAAAAACAAACAATATATGAAAATATGTGTTTTGTAATCACATCATTTCTCTGGTGCTACAAAGCCAATATGTACAGTAGGTCCTCCTAACCTGTCTGTAAATGGACTGACCAGGGTGACCCTCTGAGTCTTTGGTATGGTCTGAACTGACTGAGAGTCCACAGTGAAGTCACTCAGTGACTCTTCAGAGCTCTGCAGGTCCTCTCACTGTTCCTTTAACATCAGAGTTGGTTCTGATCACCTGCTGCAACTCAAAGAAGTAAATAAATACAAATTAGGACGTTTTATGTATAAAGCTTTATGTTCTCCGTTATCTTTACCAAAGCATTTTCATAATTATTTTGACTTTAATTCTGATTATCGTTCAAATTCCACAAGAAGAAGGCACAAATTACGTTGCATTGTGTAGAACGACAGTTGCTGGATTTTCTGTTGTACATCAAGGTGTTGAGTTGTGGAATAGTTTGAATCAAACAGCTTTAACATGTTCAACTTTGTATTTAAAAATAAGTTGAAAGAAAGCTTTTATGTAGGTTTAATTGACCTACCAACCGACCGACCGACCGACCGACCGACCGACTGACCGACCTGTATCTATTTATATATATAGTTAAAAATAGTTAAAATTTATTTATTTATTTTGAGAGGGGGGTTGCTTTGGAAGCCCATTTGGTTATTTTGTGTTTTTGTTTGTTTTTTTTTACCTCTGCTTCACATTTTGTTTTATCTTTGTATTTTCTTTTGTTTTTTAAGTTTTCTTTTTCTTTCTTTTCTCTCTTTTGTGAGTGCAAATAAATAAACCAAACCAAAGAACTCAAACCCAAGACTGGTAATAAAAAGATTTTAGTTTGTAACTCTAGTTCTGACCTCCTGCCTCTTCCTACCACAGTTATTGTGAATGAGTTTTGTTAATCCGGTTTGCTCCTAATGCACCACAGATTACAGTTTGTGTTGAGATTATCCTGAGAGAACTACTTCTGATAATCTGCTGTCAGACCTGATCACAGCAGGGCCAGACTGGAGCTGCACTCCTTCTTCTTTCCACACTCTCACTTTCAGCTTCTTTTTCACTCCTCGTCCCACACAGTCTTTCATCGCACACACAAACACAGACACATGTTTGTTCTTCTATCCTCGTGGGGACTTCGCATTGACTTCCATTAATATACTGGCCATTTCTATAGCCTAACCCTGACTCCTTACCCTAAACCTAACCACCCCAGTACATACTTAACTCTAACCCTAACCTAAACTCAGTTCACACCTTAGTCCTAAGCCTAACCCCTGACCCACCAACAACATTTCCCCTAGTGGAGACTGGGCTTTTGTCCCCATAAAGAACAATGGGTCCTCACTAGGCTGTGTACCCAGAAAATGGTCAAAAATTGTCCTTACAAGGTAACAAAAACATGCACACACACACACCAGAGAAGAACATTCACATTCTAGGAATTCCTCCCACCCTCTGCCACTTCTTCGTCATCGAGCCCCCACATCTTTGAAACCTTTTGGCGTGTTTCATTTCCTCGTGTATGCCGGGAACATAAAGTGGAAGCAAATGATGCAGAGCCGGCCCACTTCTCTTTCCCTCAGCGCCTCGGCTTGTTTACAGACCATCGTTTCAGCACAGCCCTCTGGGCTACTCAGACACTCGCATTAAACGCACAATTTATATTCAGCACAGCATCATAAAACGGTCAGTTTGCAGTTCAGGTGTCAAGTGGCTGAAACTATCTATTTCTCTTCTGTGAAACGAGAAGGCTTTAAAGAGAAGTGACGCCAGCACTGTGCACGAGGCGGGCAGCTTGTTGAGGTGGTGATTAAATGTTTGGACTTCTTGGAAACTCTGAAAAGGTTGTGTTTGTGTGCATTAGACATATGTTGTGTTTTTTTATTCACACTTTGTAACACACTTGGTTTTTATGTTTTTGCGATGCTTTAATGGGACATTTTGGATGTTTTATTACTTATTATTTACAACGTCTTACCTGTTGTAAATATGTAGCTCTTTGCCCTTTGTCAAAAGATTGTGTAACAACCAAGTGATCATGTCAGAACAGATGAGCTTATCACTTTTGCTAACTCGTCCACATGAAGACCAAGGTTATAATAGTTTTGGATTTTTCATTATAGTTTAGTTTTATTTCGTTTTGACTTTTTTCTTTGAATTCAATTAGTTTTAATTAGTTTTTAGAGTGGATTTGCTAGTTTTTGTTATATATATTGTTTGTTTAATGCTTAGTTTTAGTTTAGTTTAGTTTTCATGACATCAACACATCTACAACAGAGAACACTACATACTGTAATGTACAGCACCAACAAGTTAATATCTGTTTTTATCATACAACTGATTTACAGATGTACGCATTACATTTCATATTCTGTCAGCTCTGTTTACAGCACAACCTACAGTAAAACTTACAGTAAAAGTTTTCACTAATTTATTTCAGGACCTCCAGCTCTGTACCTCCTCTCCTCCTGTCTCCTTTGTGCAGCCCCTGCATTGCTGCTGCTAAACATACAAAATGGCATCAGAGATGAGGTACACTCCTGAACCTAAAGGTGGCTCATTTTAAACTAAACAAGAAAAAAAGTCACGTATTGATCACTATGGAGAAGTACTTCACCAGATAAATGTGCAGAACTCTAGTGGGGTGCTGTTCTGCAGCTAAAGACTTGTCACAACCTAACCCAAACCCTTATAACTGTGGAAATAATGAAACAAATCAACCTGACATCAGTCCTCACCTGTTCTTTCTGCATCTATTACAATTAATATGGTTCTTAAACACCTTCCTAAAATAATCACGTAACTCAATTTTGCCACCAAAGGACTTGGGTGATTATTTTAGGAAGGTGATGATAGTTTCTCCATCCTGGTGCTTCCTGGCTGGGCTGTTGAGAGCTACTGAGAGAAGCTAGCTTATCAAGATACTCACATTTAGCCATCTTGGGTGAGCTTATATACTGTGTATATAATGATCATTGATTTTTCACAAATTATTATTATTTTTTCATTTTGTTTTAGTTTTTATTTATTTCAGTTAACAAAAATGTTTTTTAAATTTTAGTTTTCATTATTTCATTAGTTTTAGTTAACTATAAAAGCTCAGGGGTCAGATTTATAAAGGATTGCGTGGAAACCATACTAAAAGTGAACGTACGGCCAAAAGGCGGAAATGGCGTACGCCAAAAAAAAATTCAAATTCAGATTTATAAAACTGTGCGTACGCATGTTTCTGCCCACCTTCCCTTCATAGATCACAGCTTCACCTCAGAGTTTGAGCACAAGGTCCCTCCTCAGGTTCTACCCTCTACACGCCCACATTCAACCATAAACAGTCAATGTAAAGTACCTCATGAATGTTAAGATCAAGGCCGGATTAACCATATGGGCAATTGGGCAGTTGCCCAGGGGCCCACGGTCTCCAAAGGGCCCTGGGCAGTGA